>NC_062521.1:28927886-28932886 GCF_022655615.1 Tachysurus fulvidraco | reverse complement strand
TTCAGATAAAATCCATTTTTGGGTCTTTTGACTTGAAATTTTTTTTGGTGAAAGCCAAGACATGTGGCTATGACACTCATACTTGTTGTTTTGTCCCTAACATGTTCCAGAAAAATAAGATTAATCAGTTTATCAGAAAAACAACCCAGGCGGACAGGAAAATCTGCATTCAAACCCCTGTAACTTTGTGCCAGTAAGGCCTAAATCAATCTGAAACTAGTTTCTGAAACTAGAGAATCTCTTCTTTCAAATGAGACCCGGATCACCCCTGTGTGTCAAAGTATGTGGGAGCTGTACCACTTTTTGTTGGACAATGGATATAGGCGGAGGTCCATAAGATACTTTGTGCCAAATGCCTAATAGATAAAGAGACCTGGATGTTTCAGACTGAATATTTGTGTTTAATGTGCTATTCTACGTTGTACTGCATTGTGTACAGTAGGTTAGGAAAAGAAGTTAGGAAGTAGAATACGGCTTTGGGGGGCACGGTGGCTTATTGGTTAGCACGTTCGCCTCACACCTAAAGGGTTGGGAGTTCGATTCTCGCCTCCACCTTGTGTGTGTGGAGTTTGCATGTTCTCCCCGTGCCTCGGGGGTTTCCTCCGGGTACTCCGGTTTCCTCCCCCGGTCCAAAGACATGCATGGTAGGTTGATTGACATCTCTGGAAAATTGTCCGTAGTGTGTGTGTGTGTGTGAGTGAATGAGAGTGTGTGTGTGCCCTGTGATGGGTTGGCACTCCGTCCAGGGTGTATCCTGCCTCGATGCCCGATGACGCCTGAGATAGGCACAGGCTCCCCGTGACCCGAGAAGTTCAGATAAGCGGTAGAAAATGAACAAATGAATGAATGAATGAATGAATGAATGAATGAATGAATGAATGAATGAATGAATACGCTTACTTTAGTTTTTATAGTTATTATAGTTTGATAAGGTCCAGCTCCATTCCCTGGAAGTTTGTTACTGCATTAAAAACTTTTTGATTTTTATGAACACAATGACGTCATAAATAACTCATCACTAGAATTTATATAAATGTGACAGGATTTATCTACACTAGGTGCCTTTCCTACATCTGGACAGAAGTAGAGCAGAGAACATTGTTGAGTTTAAATTAATGTGAAGTCTTGATGCGAGTATTTATATTTGATGGGAATCTTCTGTATATTTAAAGAGACGCGGTCACTTTATATTTCCCTCATCGTGTTTGGATGTCGTGTAGTGCGACACTCACTGAGATGTGAATAATAAGTAATAAAAATAAAACAGACTTTTTAATGAATCAAAAACGACTAAGAAAAAGACAAAAACAAGTAAAAAAAAAACCAACAAAAAGTAAGGAAATATTTTTTTCACCCTGCATCATTCATGTCATGTCATCGTACCATGATGTTTTCTGGGTGAACTTCATCTTTGGCTTGCAGATCTCCAATGATGGAAATGGTCCAAAGGCCAGAGCAGAGTTAATCAAAGGAAAACACTGTGTGGTGAAAGGAAGTGAGACTCCCTTCGCTGTAACACACACAGAGATGTCACTGCTGACACGACCAGTGAATTATGGTAACTCCACGACCTGGTGAAGAACGTAGGCTGGACAGATGCCTTGTAAAATAATAATAATAATAATAATAATAATAATAATAATAATAATAATAATAATAATCCTGGCACACTTTGTGATGATTGTTGCTGATAAAGAATGGCATATATCTGGCACGGATGGATTTCAAGAGCAGCTTTGCAAATCACAGGTTTATATTAAAACCCGTATTAATACTATGTTATCGTTTCTATAGTAACCATGAGTAATTCAATATATCAAATCTGTTACCATATTTAATGTGATGAAAAACAAATAGAAAAAAATGCAAATAACCTGGTTGCATAAATGCACATAGACCATTAACTAATAAACTAATACTAATCCGATTTTTCTCAAATAAAAGTCTACCAACTTATCATTGAATTGATTCGCCAATTCGATTCCACTCTTTCAATCATTCCACAGGTTTTAGATTTAAGGTTTTTTGTTTTTTTTTTAATCTATTTTTCTGAAGATGTGTTTTACTTGAATTGGAATCGTGCTTCGGCTCGTTATTGTGCAGGAAGACGAAGTTATTCTTCGTCTTCGGCTGTTTAGTAGAGTCCTGCCAGTTTTGAGCTGAAATAGATACGGTGGATATAAAAAGTCTACGTGGCCTTAAGAATGTGAAGGTTTTTAAAATATAAAGACAAAAATAACAACAATATAAATCTCAGACTTGTTACAACTTAAATGATACAGTATGTTCCAACAAACAGAAATCCATAGAAAAAAGAACTATTTTTTTATATAATTGGGAATAATTTAAATAAAATACTAACACAGCTTGGGGTGCGGTGGCTTAGTGGTTAGCACGTTTGCCTCACAGGGTCGGGGTTCGATTCCCGCCTCCGCCTTGTGTGTGTGTGGAGTTTGCATGTTCTCCCCGTGCCTCGGGGGTTTCCTCCGGGTACTCCAGTTTCCTCCCCCGGTCCAAAGACATGCATGGTAGGTTGATTGGCATCTCTGGAAAATTGTCCGTAGTGTGTAAGTGTGTGAGTGAATGAGAGTGTGTGTGTGTGTGCCCTCTGATGGGTTGGCACTCCGTCCAGGGTGTATCCTGCCTCGATGCCCGATGACGCCTGAGACCCCCTGATGCCTGATGCCCCGTGACCCGAGAAGTTCGGATAAGCATTAGAAAATGAGTGAGAGTGACTAACACAGCTTAATTGCTTAACTATCTCCCAGTTAATATTTGTGATTTGCAAAAAATGTACGGCTTTTTTTAGGTCACTCTTTAGGTGTTCCATGGGATTGAGGTCATTCCTGAGCACCGATTCCTGATTTTCCTTTTCACCATAGCATGATGCTGCCACCACCATGCTTCAAGCCCTTTTTTTTTTTTTTGCAGAATCACTGACATTTTCATCCTGTTCTTTCTTTTATTTTAGAGAAAATTGTTTTGTTTCCCCCTCTTGATCGAAACTGTTTGTGTTTAGAAAATGCTTTGTAAGCTCACTGTAGATTATGCCATGATAAGTACTTTTGAAAATGAGTTTGAATGTGATTGGTTTATTCTGAGAACATAAAAAGGTGTGAGCATTTATGTAACCAAGTTTTTGTAAGTTATATCCTTTTTCTTTCTTTTTGTTTGGAAAAATGTTAAGACACACAAACAAGCATGTACACACACACACACACACACACACACACACACACACACACACACACACACACACACACACACACACACACAGAGAGAGAGAGAGAGAGAGAGAGAGAGAGAGAGAGAGAGAGAGAGACACATAAGATACCTAAGACACACAAAATATCATGTACACACACACACACACACACACACACACACACACACACACACACACACACACACACACACACACACACAGAGAGAGAGAGAGAGAGAGAGAGAGAGAGAGAGAGAGAGAGAGAGAGAGAGAGAGAGAGAGAGAGAGGGAGACACATAAGATACCTAAGACACACAAAATATCATGTACACACACACACACACACACACACACACACACACACACACACACACACACACACACACACACACACAGAGCCACACCTAATCAGCGTCTTTGATGTTGGCCTGGTAAATGAGAACTCCAGCTGTCGATACAACTGATTAAGGTCCTGTGTATTTCCTGAGGTAATAAATCCAAATACTTGCTCATTCGACCATAGAAGAAGCTTTTGGAAAACACACACGATAAAGACAATGGCATGAGAGAAAAAAAGTCCTGAAATAGCATAGAGTCTGTCGCAATTCAATCAAAAAGTTGCAAGACATCTCATTCCTGGATGCCAGTTTCCTGAAAGTGTCCCAAATGTCATGTTTCAGTTTACCAAAGCCACAACTGCAGCTGCTACAATGCGAGCACTTTTGCTATGACCATTCTCTTAGTAGTGTCACTCTCTAGGAAATACCACTGAGAGGAAACGGATGACTCACAGACTCACAGTTCCTCATTTTGTTCTAACGGCAGCTAATAATACAACCAGGGTCTAAAAAAATGCATATAATGTACAAACAACACCTGCAGGAGGAGCACAATATGATCTCAGGTGACTTAAAGTCCCTCTGAAAATGAACACCTGACATATGACATAGGGGACCTTCTGCTGTGAATTCCACGTTTCTTATTTTGTATTACAATAGGCATTGTGTGAGAACATCTCCCTGTCTATTGGAGTGTCATTTACATCCTTTTTGTACTTTAACCCTCAAAGTTCAAGATTATTCAATTTACTGTCGTAGTTATTTAATACTAATTCCCCCCCCCCCCACACACACACACATGATATCTGCACAGAGATCATGTAAATAAAATATGTTTGTCACAATTTAGGCCTCATCACAATACAGAAAAAAGCACTGGTTAAAGAAGTACATCACCGGATAGTTATTTATGTTACTTAAATACAGACGTTCCTTCCGATCAACGAGGAGTCACACCTGATTCCACACGTTTAATCAGTTGACCTGGGCTTTAAAAATACTTTTAACGTTTGGCTTCTACAAGGTTAGAATGAAAGCTTGCCCCCACAGCAGCCCTTTCAGGATATGATTGCACACACAGTATAGAATATCTTATTTTGTGTTAAAAGAATGGCTCATTCCTTGCTTGGGTCTTGTTTGACTGACCATTACTGTTTTGTAAATGTAAATGGTGACTATTCATATTAAAGTAAAGTCGGTGTCCAACAAGGCTCTACTCTAGGGCCACTGCATTCTTCCACTATACAGTATATGCTAGATCCGGGATACAATTATTCATAACCACTGAGTTACAGAACATTGTTTTGTGCAGTGTTTTAAAATGTAAATTTAAATCTGATTTTTTCATACTGTTGCTTTTGTTGTTTGCTACTGTTGCTACATCACTGAGATTACAGCATCATGTCATGCAAATACACTGTGTATTTACAAATACTGGGATTTATTGAGAGCTGCAG
>NC_062521.1:28865386-28925386 GCF_022655615.1 Tachysurus fulvidraco | reverse complement strand
GTCATATAATATATAATATAAAAGTTCTTGTTTTAAATTCCCACTGAGGGCTAAAACCCCTAAAGATGAAACCCTAGAACCGCCCCTGGTCTTATGCCTACTGAACATCACTGAAATTTTACTTTTTACTTTTACTTCAAATACTTAAGTACATAAAATATCAGAAAATGACTTTTGATACTTAAGTACAGTAAATATCAGATACTTTAAGACTTTTACTTGAGTAATACTCTAAAAGGTGACTTTCACTTCTACCAAAGTCTTTTTCTAGTGCGATACTTGTACTTTTACTCAAGTATTGCTTTCTAGTACTTTATACAACACTGGACACATGCTAACTATTACTAATCATTCATCTTGCAAGTAATAAGGTGAAATAACTGAAAATAATCGGAGAAGAAGGTGAAATGTTTTTATATTATTTCCTGTAAATGTAGATGAGGTCCACTTCTGAGTCTGGTTCCTCTCAAGGTCTCTTCCTCATACAGTATCATCTCAGGGAGTTTTTCCTTACCATCCTCACCTTAGATTTGATCGTTAGAGATAAATAGTAACTTAATTATTTGTAATAGTAACTTAATTCTGCTTTGAGACAATGTCAGTTGTCTAAAAAGTGCTATAACAATAAATTGAAAGTGAGTTTGTTTGTAGTTAATTATCCTTCCATCGTTTCGTGTATGTGTATGTGTTGTGACATACGGTTAAGTACAGTGATCCATACTCAGAATTTGTTCTCTGCAGTTGGGGGGTTTGGTGCTTTGCTCAAGGGCACCTCAGTCGAGGCCGGACCGAGACTCGAACCCACAACCTTAGGGTAAGGAGTCAGACTCTCTAACCATTAGGCCACTACTTTCCCCCTAATAGTGTGTGTGTGGGGGGGGGAGATACTGTAAAGGCACAGGAGGTGAGTTCATTTACACGGTTTATACGTGCCAGGGATATAATAAAGCGTGTAAATTCTTTCCCGTCTGCACATTATCACATAGTGACAGTTTCATCTCTGGGTCAATAAAGTGACTTATAGCCAGAAAGTGAGAAATCACAGCTAAAAGAAAGGACAACAGCTTGCTTTTAATTCACATCTTGATTTATTTGTGTTGCCAAAAATCCACAATTATATTGATTAGATCTATAATTGCTGTAATTTATTTATTTATTTATTATATGTTGCTTAGGGCAGATAAAGCGGTAGAAAATGAATGAATGAATGAATGAATGAATGAATGAATGAATGAATGTTGCTTAAGGGAGTTTAATTATTATTTTTATGTTTTTAAAGGAATGCTTAGCTATAAAAACCTTTATTCTAAAGTATTAGTAAATTATAAGTAAATTATTCTAAAGTACTTTAGTTTTGCTCCGTAGCTTCAAACTATTAAAGCAAGTCTTAATGGTTGTTGTTGTTGTTGTTGTTGTTGTTGTTGTTGTTGTTGTTGTTTACTAAGGAAGCTTAATCAACTGTTAGATTCATTAAATATTTTGGCCCTGGCCTAATCTGAACAGGTGCCATTGTTCTGTCATATATATATATATATATATATATATATATATATATATATATATATATATATATATATATATATATATATATAAATGCTCACTTTCTCACAGTATACCAATGTTTTTGTAGTAATCCTGTTGTGTTTGTCTTTCCTTCCCATATAGAGATATCAGTTAATTTGGATCGTGAGCTAATCACCCTGTGCAGCTTAACCCTAGACTGGGTCGTGAAAGATTTAGGGGGTCGTCCTGGATATCGTTATACTTGTCGTTTTGTTGTATTGTGTCTGTGGTGTCATGGCATTTAATTTAGTCATGTAAATACCTTGAACGCTTCCTTGGATCACTGAAGTGGTGAGTTTGGTCCAACGTTTCCTCGGTTCTCAACTCTTGGATGAAAAACTGGAATAAAGCCAAGGATTTATCTGATCCTGTCACATCCGACCTTTCATTAGGCATGCATAGAGATATTACATGTAAAAGTAAGCAGCAGAGATCATCGGTACCTCGGCTGTGTGTACGTAGCTAAGTACAGCTAGCATACTTGGGAGTAGAAAGGAGCAGAGCGTGTAACATACAGTAAATCTTCCCGATCTACTACATGGTGGTAAACATAGCGCTTTGTTAGATCACCATGTTGTTTCTTCTTTTCCTATAAAAGCACATCACAGAAGGTTCTATTCCTTAAATAACCGCTAGCATTAAATTCCTACTTTGTGGAATTAGCAAAATACTTATACATATTTGAAACCCTTTTCACACCTGGATCTGTTTTGCCGTCACTGCTGACTCCAGTACAGTGTTACATCAACATTATAAATAATTCTTTCAGATTTCCTCAGCACTGTTCGCCATCACAGTGATGTATCACCACAACCCTGGTGTAAAGAACACGCTGAAATGATCCGAACCCCCCATCCAGAGCTCGCTGATGATTTATAAGTCACTTTGGAGGGGGAGAAATGCCTGGAACGTTCTGTCCGACCCCTTGTACCCTTGCTTTGTACCCCCTGCATACCACAGATGTTCAGCAAACAGCTCATGTAAACTTGTTATTTTTTCCTCCGGGTTATTTAGCCCAGATTGGATCGGTCTTTTGGATGCAAATTTTTGTCCTGATGTACTTGTGTAATTATGATTTTCCTTTCTCCTTTTTTTTTCTTTGCTGTTGCAATGTCAACAAGTATAAGTCTGTTGTTTTTCTCATAAGTGTCACACAATCCCATTCCAAGCATGAAGAACTTCTGAGAGCTGCTTCGCTCATGTCGTCCTCTTGAGTGTTGATCTCCGTGCTCTTTCGAGGGTTCCAACATTTTTCTTTCGCTCTGCTGGCGACGTTTGCCTGCCAGACTGCGAATTAAATTTCACACGCATTTCCTCCAGGTGATGTATGACAGTCTCCCATGTGGGGCACCAAAGAGGCCTTGCGTTCAGATGGAGCGTTTTGGGAAAACACTGGACTCGTGAGATTAGAAGAAAACAAGAACTCTGGAGTCTGAAGTGCTCAAGCAGAGGAACTGCTGATGGTGTGGATAAGGAAAAAAAAAATGTAACAGTGTTGGATAAAGTGATTACAGCACTTCAACTATTATAATGAAGATGAATAATTCTTCTCAAAATTGACAGGAAAAAAAGTTGTTAGTTGGTTAGGTAAATAGTAAATAATATATTTAATAAAGATTAAATAATAATAATAATAATAATACATTTTAAAACAGATATATACATAAAGTATAAAAAAATAAAGAAAATATTGTAAACAGTAAATAAATAAATAAATGATTCCATAAAATACATTATAATTCTATTATTTATAATAGTATATAAATATTAACCAAATTAATTGTATCAATGTGTCTTCCTATAAATAGTTTTGGCATAACTTTTGCTGTGAAACTTAAGACTATGTCTAGTAACGTTTTTTTTTTTTTTTTTTAGCAATGTGACGGCTGAACTTTTCTATCAGACCTAAAACACATAACCAGGTATTAAGCGCTGATATAATAAATAAAAACCCTGACCGTGATTTCAAACCCTGGCAGAAGTGCAGGAGTGTTAGTGCGGTCGTGTGCTGCCCCCTGCTGGCCTGATCGTGGCACTACGGTCAAAGTAATATGTAAGTAATACATGATATTACATTTACAAACCTGCATGTAAAGCAAAGATAAAATACATTTTTAACACAATTAAAGTCTACTTAACTGCAAGATGTGCATGTTTCAGAAGTTAATAAATTCTACAAAACATGCGGCAATTTGTCCACAATAACTCTATAACTAACAATCAATAGTAAAGCACTTCTTAAACCTCAAAAAATGAGTCTTATTTTATAGTCATAGCTAATATATTATATATATATATATATATATATATATATATATATATATATATATATATATATATGAGTATTGTTGAAAATAATAGCAGTGTGACTAATCAGAATAATCCAGGTTTTTAGTATATTTTTTATTGCTACGTGGCAAACAAGTTACCAGTAGGTGCAGTAGATTCTCAGAAAACAAACAAGACCCAGCATTCATGATATGCACACTCATAAGGCTGGGCAATTGGGCAATTAGTTGAAAGGGGTGTGTTAAAAAAAATAGCAGTGTCTGCCGTTGACTGTACAAACTCAAAACTATTTTGTACAAACGTTTTTGTTTCTAGGATTTAGCAATCCTGTGAATCACTAAACTAAAAACATTTAGTTGTATGACCACAGTTTTTTAAAACTGCTTCACATCTGTGTGGCATGGAGTCAACCAACTTGTGGCACCTCTCAGCTGTTATTCCACTCCATGATTCTTTAACAACATTCCACAATTCATTTACATTTCTTGGTTTTGCTTCAGAAACAGCATTTTTGATATCACCACACAAGTTCTCGATTGGACTAAGGTCCAGGGATTGGGCTGGCCACTCCATAACATTAAATTAGCTTCACACAGACGTCTTCTAACTGTCTGTGATCATCCTGGAGCTGATCATTGGCTGAGCCTTTGCCATTCTGGTTATTCTTCGATCCATTTTGATGGTTGTCTTCCGTTTTCTTCCACGTCTCTCTTGGGTTTGCTCTCCATTAAGGCATTGGAGATCATTTTAACTGAACAGCCTACAATAATTTTTTGCACCTCTTTATTGGTTTCCCCCTCTCCAGTCAACTTTTTAATCAAAGTATGCTGTTCTTCTGAACAAGGTCTTGAACGACCCATTTTCCTCGGGCTTTCAAATGCATGTTCAGCAAGTGCTGGCTTCATCCTTAAAAAGGGGCCAATATTGTGGCAATATACAGTGTGTGTATATACACACACATATACACACACACACACACACACACACACACACACACGCACACTGTATATTGCCAAAATCAAAGACTCTCCTCTATGAAGTTTGGGAAAACTAAGTTCATTCGAATATATTGCAGTAAAGTTAAGCAAATTAAGTTTGTATGATTGGGTTTGGGTTAATAAAAAGCTATTAAAAATATTTTTTGTTTTTTAAATTATGTCACGAAGCTTTTATTATCATGTCAACATTTATTTTTTATTATAGCTTGTTGATCAATTATTTATTTATTTATTATTTGGTTTAGATTTTGTGGTGGTAATTTTTTTATACAGTGAATAGTTTTAAAATGTAAATAATAATAATAATAATAATCAGACCTGAACACCGTGTTGAATAAGTTTTTGTTGTGGTAATGATCTAGTTTTTGGAGCTCATGTATTTACAAAACAGAAAAACACAATGTTGTACTGTTTGTTTTAGTTTTTTTTATTAATTATTAAAACCCAAAACAGTGGACAGATTTGATGAAGATGGTTTCAGGATGGTTCAGTAGCTCTTGGTGCTTTCGTACGATTCGGGGAACGGCACCGAGATGTGACCCGAGCCCACGACCAGCGGCAAGATCCCGGCGTTCGGCACCACGTTCCAGGAGAGAGTCAGAGTCACGTTTTTATTCCCCCTGGGGTTAAAAAATGTATATTGTTTTACACTCAGTTCTACACAAACACTGATACATTCAGATCTCAGACGCATGTTAGGCAGTTGAGAAAAGCCAAAGTCATCAGACTGGACATGAAAATATAGTGCACTATATAGGGGGCATACAGACCCTAGACTGTACACCATATAGTACAGTAAAGGTACATTAGGTACAGATGCAGCATGGGTTTTAATGTGAATTTAAACAGGAATAATTTCATTTAAATTGTTGTTAAATAATAATGATGTTCACACCTTAGTCCATTTCCATCATCAAAGAAATAGTATTTGGACTTCATTTCCTTCAGTTCTAGTTTGGTGTGTTCTCCTCTCTTAACGATCTTGTCCCATAGGACAACCTGGTTCAATGCCTGAGGAGAGAAAACACACACACACACACACACACACACACACACACACACACACACACACACACACATAGTACTACTAAAACAGCACAATGAGAATAGTGTGTAGTACTGTATTTGAACCCCTACATTGCTTTTGGTTGAATATTCAGCAGACAGATAGAGGAAGAGCTCCTTCACGTTCCAGTCGAATATCTGCTGCAGATGTAACAGTCCGTTATAGTAAACAACATGACGTTTGAACTGGACACGTCCTGGCCACTAGAGGGCTCTTAACAAGCAAAGATTAAACTCAGTGAGAGACTGACTGGCCCATCTCACCCTCTCACTTTACATATTCATTTATTCACCTTGATCACTGGCATTAAAATCAGAGCTTAGGGAAGAAAGGTGAAGGGATATTATCTATTAGAACAGAATAACACAAATAGAGCTTTGTTAAGACTCTAAAATAAGATATAATAATATATCTCTAAAATAATTTACTTAAATAACAGAACAGTACACTAAACTTGATTCATTTACAAACTACAGAACTTTCTCTGAAGAGTGCAGGCCAAAAGACTGTGTTGGTGAGTAGTCATGAACGTGATTAGTCATGAAGGAAACTGTCCCTTGCTTTTATTCTGTAAATATCTTGAGATGAGAGCTGAAATAAAAAAATATATATCGTGAGACGGTCAGTGGGGGTCAATTACCAATTTTCGGTCATTGTGGGGATCAGTGACCCGTCATTGTGGGGATCAGTGACCAATTTTCGGTCATTGAGGGGATCAGTGACCCGTCATTGTGGGGATCAGTGACCAATTTTCGGTCATTGAGAGGATCAGTGACCCGTCATTGTGGGGGTCAGTGACCAATTTTCGGTCATTGTGGGGATCAGTGACCCATCATTGTGGGGGTCAGTGACCAATTTCTGGTCATTGTGGGGGTCAGTGACCAATTTCCGTTCATTGTGGGGGTCAGTGACCAATTTTCGGTCATCGTGGGGGTCAGTGACCAATTTTCGGTCATCGTGGGGATCAGTGACCCGTCATTGTGGGGGTCAGTGACCAATTTCCGGTCATTGTGGGGGTCAGTGACCAGTCATTGTGGGGATCAGTGACCAATTTCCGGTCATTGTGGGGGTCATTGATCAATTTTCAGTCATTGAGGGGATCAGTGACCAATTTTCAGTCACCGGTTCTGTTTTTAAACGGAATTTTTAAGTTTCGGTTCCAAACGCGGTTCCACTGTGATGACGGGCAAAGCGCTTGGAGCGGTCACTTTAAATAGCCATGTCTTACCGCATGAATGTTAATGGTTTTCACTGTTTACAGTGATGCAGTTTATTAATGCAGTTTACCAGAGAAATCAGTCACTCACGCTGCTGTGCTGAGGTACGCTTTGTATTAAACATTCCAAAAGCTACAACAATGAAGCAAATCTACCCCCTCTGAGAGGGTTTTCTCCACAGCTGGAGATACAATAAGCCAGGAAAGGTCTCGTCTTCTCCCAGAGAAAGCGGACATGTTCATTTTTCTTCAGAAAAAATGCTAACTGTTTTGCTAAGTTGTAATTCTGGATGTTAAATTTGATTAATTAAATTAGATTTATTTAAATTTAAATTGATGTCTTGTTGGTTGTGTTTATGAGGGTTAGGTCATGTTGCTTTGTCTGGAACAGGGCAGAGATTTGCCCCTGCATAATCAGTCCCTGGTCACAAGGTTACAACCTTTTATCATTTCTAATGTTTACAAGTAGAAATTTTATAAAAACAGGCTACAGTAATCAAAGGATATCAGCAGAAAGGTCAAAGGTCACAAAACCCAAATCACTCCTTTCTCTAGGTCCTGAGAAGTCGTTCACGTTTTTTCTGTAGGACAAAAGGGATACAAAAAAGTACAAGGTGAGAAATGTAAACGTTTAAATACATATATACACATAATTACGAGCACCCTGTAGAGTCGCTACTGAGGAACCTGACAGAATATGAAACAACGACATTCTGTAAATATTGTACACTATGTGATGTGAACACAGACACTGTACACTATGTGAGGTGAACACAGTGTACATGATGTCCCCTACCTAGTGTCTGTGTTCACCTCACATAGTGTACAGTGTCCCCTACCTAGTGTCTGTGTTCACCTCACATAGTGTACAGTGTCCCCTACCTAGTGTCTGTGTTCACCTCACATAGTGTACAGTGTCCCCTACCTAGTGTCTGTGTTCACCTCACATAGTGTACAGTGTCCCCTACCTAGTGTCTGTGTTCACCTCACATAGTGTACAGTGTCCCCTACCTAGTGTCTGTGTTCACCTCACATAGTGTACAGTGTCCCCTACCTAGTGTCTGTGTTCACCTCACATAGTGTACAGTGTCCCCTACCTAGTGTCTGTGTTCACCTCACATAGTGTACAGTGTCCCCTACCTAGTGTCTGTGTTCACCTCACATAGTGTACAGTGTCCCCTATCTAGTGTCTGTGTTCACCTCACATAGTGTACAGTAGATAGTGTCTGTGTTCACCTCACATAGTGTACAGTGTCTAATGTCTGTGTTCACCTCACATAGTGTACAGTGTCCCCTATCTAGTGTCTGTGTTCACCTCACATAGTGTACAGTGTCCCCTACCTAGTGTCTGTGTTCACCTCACATAGTGTACAGTAGATAGTGTCTGTGTTCATCTCACATACTGTACACAGTCACTAAACACTGTACACTATGTGAGGTGAACACAGACACTAGTTAGGGGACACTGTACACTATGTGAGGTGAACACAGACACTAGTTAGGGGACACTGTACACTATGTGAGGTGAACACAGACATTAGACACTGTACACTATGTGAGGTGAACACAGACATTGGACACTGTACACTATGTGAGGTGAACACAGACATTAGACACTGTACACTATGTGAGGTGAACACAGACACTAGTTAGGGGACACTGTACACTATGTGAGGTGAACACAGACACTAGTTAGGGGACACTGTACACTATGTGAGGTGAACACAGACATTAGACACTGTACACTATGTGAGGTGAACACAGACACTAGTTAGGGGACACTGTACACTATGTGAGGTGAACACAGACACTAGATAGGGGACACTGTACACTATGTGAGGTGAACACAGACACTAGTTAGGGGACACTGTACACTATGTGAGGTGAACACAGACACTAGTTAGGGGACACTGTACACTATGTGAGGTGAACACAGACACTAGATAGGGGACACTGTACACTATGTGAGGTGAACACAGACACTAGTTAGGGGACACTGTACACTATGTGAGGTGAACACAGACACTAGATAGGGGACACTGTACACTATGTGAGGTGAACACAGACACTAGTTAGGGGACACTGTACACTATGTGAGGTGAACACAGACACTAGACACTGTACACTATATAAACAGCACAGTGATGTTTACAGAACGTGTATAACAGACGTGTGACTCACATGAACACCTTTGACACGTGGATATTGACCGGGACGCTCCTGTCTCTGAACGCAGTTGTGATGAAGCAGCCAAAGGTGAGAGCCGCCATCACACTGAGAGAAAACGCGAACAGCGAGTTCGCCCGCGATAAAACCGTATTCATTGTTCAGTCTGTTTCAATATTAACCCAGAATAATTAGATATTTTGGCTACAAGACGCTACAAGACGTCTGAAAGCAGGAAGTCTTTGTACGTTTCCCGACTTATTAGTTTATTTGCGTACCCGTATTCGGACAAATCCCGCCTTCTGCACTGTGATTGGTTAGGCCGCAATCCACGTGAGGCTTGACGATTGGGTAATACGTTACACGAGAGGTTCGCTGATTGGATATTTAAGATGTCTTTCACGATATTATAAAGGCAGGTTTTATATCGATGTGCGCTGTATCATGTCTGACCATGTGGCTGTAATGTACATGTACATAATAAAGGCCTCTTCTTCTTCTTCTTCTTCTTCTTCTTCATCATCATCATCATCATCATCATCATCATCATCAGAGCCGATCCTGACCTCCCTGGGGCCCTAAGCAAAATTCTGCTAAGGGGCCCCCCTACCTGACCCATGAGCCATGTAAACCATTTGCCACACAAAAGAACTTCACACTTGACAGCATCTCCTCTACTAACAAATTTCAGCATAGCACCTGTAAGATATAGATAACTACTATTATTCATTTTATAAGCTGCATTAGGCCCCAATTAAACTGCCTCCATCAGATTCCTCTTTATCCATTTTCAAATATAAAATACTATTTATAATATGACTTGGCTCTTGCAACATTCAACTAGTGAATATGCAATAGCAGATATCAGAAATTATTTTTACTAGTGTAAAATGTAATTCCTGATATCAAAAATATGGTTACTACTTGAAATCACACTCTTAATATTTACATTTTAAGTATTGAAAACTGAATTCTTGATATCAAAAATCCCTATCATGTGAATGTATTGACCTGGCATTATGCCCATTCCAATGAAAATCCAATGGTTTCCATATTGCATTAACGTTGTTGTAACCTTGATTGAGAGACTATAAACATTGTCATTTAGGAGTGCTATCACGCTACTTTTTGTACTGGTCCCCACACAGATGTTGCTGCTGGAAAGCGCGTGTGTCATTTTGTGCACGATTGCATGCGCATATGAACGCATGTTCACGCGCGGCGCGGTTATCGAGCTGCTGTTTATAAACACTGTTGCCCTTGGGCGTTTATTCATGCGAATGTTCACTTTACAGTGAGGCAGGGGGAGGCGGGGCCTTGCGTAATTTGCGGGGCCCTAAGCAACTTGCATAGTGAGCGTATAGGGCCGATCGGCTCTGATCATCATCGTCATCTTCTTCTTCTTTTTCTTCTTCTTCATCATCATCATCTTCTTCTTCTTTTTCCTTCTTCTTCTTCTTCTTCTTCTTCTTCTTCTTCTTCTTCTTCTTCTTCTTCTTCTTCTTCATCATCTTCTTTTTCATCATCATCTTCATCTTCTTTTTCATCATCATCTTTTTCTTCATCATCATCATAATCATCATCATCATCTTTCTTCTTCTTCTTCTTCTTCTTCTTCTTCTTCTTCTTCTTTTTCTTCTTCTTCTTCTTTTCCTACTTCTTCTAGAGGAATTACAATAAAAACTCTTGACTTGATTATTTAACAGCTTATTAATAATCATCATCATCATCATAATCTTTTTATTATTATTATTATTATTATTATTATTATTATTATTATTATTATTATTATTATTATTATTATTGTTATTATTATTATTATTATTATTATGATTATTATTATTATTATTATTATTATTGTTATTGTTATTACTGTTAGTATTTTTGACATAAATAAAAATGCTTATTTCTAGAAAACAAACATTATTTCAAATAAGTCACGTGATCTCCAAATAACTCTATTTTCTAACAGTTGACTTTGAGCGCCACCAAGTGGACTTCATTTTGTCAAGCATTTTTCTGAGAATTCTATATAATTCTATTAGTCTGGGGGGAAAAAACTTGTATAATAAATAATATATATATTTTAATGTTATTTAAATGCATAAGAGTTGTAACCCCGCACGTGCGCACACTCAGATCAGCTCTGTGCGCGTGGGGAGTTTCCCGTCGCATGCGCATTTGAGGAGTAAAAGTGAAAGCGTGGTTGTTATGTATGCTGGTGTTCTAGGGGAAGTTTCTTCTTGTCTGCTCTTCACTTGGTGTCATCCAAAGCATAAGAAAGCATCTGATTTAAGAGCTAAACAAAGCCATGAGGGATATTTCAACCATCTATAAACTCTCTGTGATTACATTTGCTCTAATTGGTGGTGGTGAGTATCACAATAATTATTACAATTATTATTATTATTATAATGTGTATAAGGTGTACATATATAGGAGTGTCATGTTTACTAAATCACACTGAATTTATTTTAAAAGGAACACCAAATAAAAACATTACAGTACTATTGGAAATACGCTTGTTCCTGTATGGGACATGATAGGAGTCAAAAATGCTCCACTTTTTCAGTTTTCACTAAGAAGGACTAACAAATGGGACAAATGCAAATGAGTTCAATCGTTCAAAATAAATATTCTGTATTGTTTTATGGTATTGTTTGTGTTTGTTGATCCGGAATTACCTTCACTTTCACTTTTTGTTTCTTTGGTGCCACCTTTTGTTGTTGGGTGCCATTTTATTAGCTTTCTGCCAGTTTCCTCGTTGGCGTTTGCAGCTATGATTTGGAAATTGATGCATTTTGGCTACAAGTTAGGAAACCATGAGCACTGGTTCACATTTGCTGGATGCAGGACTGTATTTCTGTATGTCTCACCATCATAGCCACCAAACTTATTTAGCAAGATACAGAGACAATGTCTGCAAAAGGGTGGGCAAAGACTAAACCACCATCTTGAGATTACAGTTTTGTACACTTGTAAACGAAACTCTGCACCGTATCATCTCCACATAAAGCACAACAAGGATTTAATTATGCCTGTCTGGGCCTGCTGTTATTACCAATTAGTTTCCAGTAAGCATTTATCAACACACTCAGTTGGACGAATTTCACCAAAATATATGTAAATTAGACAAGTAAATGAAATGCTGCCACTGCTGCTGTGATGCAGAAATCGCTTGATTGGGAAAGGGTGGTGTAACACGACATAGGAATTCTGTTTTTGCTAGCATAAATGTAATTTCAGTAGTCTTTAAACCTTGAAAGTATGATCCTATAGTAGACCAGGGCCAGTTGACCAGAGTGTGGGCCTTGGTTTTATTTTATTTCAATTCCACCTTATACCTAAAAATGGATGATGAGGGCTAGCACTTGAAGAAGAAAGGTCTATCTGCCTAGTTTCGCATCCTACAGAACAGAGTACTGCAGCTTTGGTCGTGTGCAATACCTGGAATGAGTAAATGAGTGGAATATATTACTGAAAGCATACTTTGGGTAATTAGCTGATATTGGTTGTGATGGGTCGTTATTCAAATTACTAAACGCCTGAACTGCTGCTGACAGTAATACAATACAGTGACATGTGCAGAGTTTCTGTTTCCCATAACAGACATATGACAGTGCTGTAGAGGTCTTCTCGGGTCTAAAGAAATGTACCCGACCCGAAGTGACCCGAATCACTTTTTACCCGAACCTGACGTGCATAAATTTTTTTTTTAAGAAAGACCCGACCCGAGAAAACCCGAAAAAATTAGACCCGAGTCCGACCCGACCCGTTGGCCATTTTTTTAACTCGACTGGACCTGAATGTTGCGTAACTCTACACCAAATAACCGATACAGAGTGGATTCAAAATTGACATGTCTGTTTCAACGAAAATTAGCTTACCTCCAGCCACACGTCGCCAGCCACATGTCTCAGGTCTCGGGTCAGACCTCGGGTTTTCGGATCTAAGTGGACCCGTGAAGACCTCTACAGTGCTGATGAGAAGAATATTAGGGTCACTACCTCCGATTGCTCACCTATTATTTGTACCAACCCTCTCTAACAATTAGCTGGAACGGATACGGAATCCTAATGATGATTGATTATATTGTATCCAGCCTGTGATGACTGTGGTGTAGTCATGATTCATCTCTTCTGTATATTTGCTGTTTACTTTTTGCCCAGAGAACGTCAAAGTGTTAATAATAGTCATCTGTGTCTGTTTGGGTGCAGTGTTTAGTTCAAGATGCTCGGTGTTGGAGTGCTGGTTTGTTCAGGAGAGGCCGGGTGGTGGAGGTTTCTCAACAAGAATGACACAGGAGAAATCCGCACTGTACATCAGAACCGACCCTGACAGCGAGGAGATTGAACACAAACCTCCATCAGATGTCAGTTCCTCCAGGATTTACTACGTGTCTGGTCAGTTTGTTGTACATTTTGATGTATAGATGGATATTAATAATACAGTGACCGCTTGCTATATTTGATAACTTGATCAATTTTTCGCTTTTATTTCTCCAGATCCTGCTTCCACTTTCTGCAACTCTGCCCTCCATCCACCAGAGGGCACTTTGAACAAACCGCAGTGTGAGATAAACCCCTTCTTCCCTCAAGCCTCCATGGTCAAATGGGCCGCCCCCCTTACCGCCTCCGCTCAAAGCCCCATCTACTTGAGTGCTGACTGGTATTCTGTAGCAGCACAAGGTCTTAACGGAGAACTGACGCTGGCCAACGTGATGCGGGCGCCGTCTGGGTCTAATGAGCCGAGCGGTAATTAGATCATATTTTCACACTATATTATAATTTATTGTCACTGTTGAACATTTAAATCTCATTTGTCAGAAGGTGTTTTTTTATTTTTTTATTTTAATTTTATTTAAAAATCCTGCTGCGAATTAAAGGTTTATATTACCACACTAGTACTGATACCTTATTGTTTCCATAGTAACAACCCACAACTTGTTTGAAACTTGTTCACTTTTCTGACATCTTCAGGACAGAGGGCTTTACACATCGTGGTTGCTCGGCAACACTCAGACTTTAGACTCCTTCCAGAAATTTAATATGAACTGCAGAACAAAAACACCATACATATGTTTATGATATTGCCAGTTAAAAATAATTTGTATGTTCGATTTGAAACATTTTTATCTGTTGAGTTTAATTTGGTCATACTTGCAAAACCATGGTTTAAATAAAATAAAAATAATAATTTAAATAAAAAATCTCTGTTACCAAAAATTGATCAAAACAAAACAAACTATGTCATCAAAATCATAACTATATATATATAAAAAAAAAAAATTATTTATTTACTTTATAGAAGTTTCATTTATTTATTAAAAGGTCAGGAGTATTGTAAAAAAAAAAAAAAGCTATAGTTTTATAGTGATTAGTTTATTTATAATTTCTAAACTATTCTATTAGTGAAATTTGCTGTAACATACGTGTATTGTAGTTAATTACATAGTATTAGCTAATTAATAAATAAACATTATATTGAATTGAATCGTACGATTATATCAAAATAATTTTTTGTTAGCTATTTGTATTTGTTAACTAGTAAATTTTCACTTTTAGAATTTTTAAATGATCCTTAAAAGAATTATTTAACGTTAGATGTCGCTCTTCCTTTTTTTTCTTCACTTCTCTCAGTAATCCTCAGCGTCTTCAGTAAAACCTCCTTCATCCGTTCCAGACTGGGAGAGTCTGTTGTTCTCGACTGTGGGTTCTGGGTCGACCCGTCTTCACCACTGCACGGTGCTGGTTTCGCTGTGGAGTGGCGTTACCAGTTCCGCGGTGAAGGCAGGCTGATCGTAGCCTACGACGGAATGAACGATCGCTTCGCAGAGACGCCAGTGACAGACGCTAACTTGGACATCGCAGGTCTTTTTGAGACCAGAAATGCATCACTGGTTCTGAAAGAGGCCCAAGTGAGCCATGTTGGAACGTACATCTGCACCATTTACCTCCCTCACCTTCTGGCTCAGGTGGCCTTAGAGCTGGAGGTTGTTGGTGAGTAACATTACAGACACGTTGTCGTTGTTCTCATCGCAGATACTTTACACGTCTTTATTTAGCTGTATAAAATTAAAGTGGGAAGTATTATAGTGCACTTAAGACCATACAGAATAATATTATTATCATTATAATATAATATATAATATAATATAATATAATATAATATAATATAATATAATATAATAGCATAATATAATAATAATGTGCTGGATTTCTGGATTTTTTCACGGTATATGAAATCATATCTCTCTCTCTCTCTCTCTCTCTCTCTCTCTCTCTCTCTCTCTCTCTCTGTATATCTTACCCCCTGGTAGAGCCTCCATCGCTGACGGTCTACCCCTCATCTCTGCCTCTGTCAATCCCGGGGCAGGTGCTGACGGTCCACTGCGAGGCCTCTGGTTTCTTTCCCCTGTCTCTGGACCTGGACTGGGAGTTCACTGATGCTGATGGGAAGAAGCGTTCGCTCGGTCAGGGCAGCGTGACGGGCCACAGGCAGGCCGGCGACAAGACCTACAGCCAGACCTCTCACCTACAGCTCGACTCGGTTAAACTGGGACTCGGGCGAGGCGGAGAGGTCAGCTGTGTAGCCAAACACCAGGGAGGAACTCGACGGGCCACCGTGACTCTGAACATCATCGGTGAGACATAACGACATCTCGATGCTGTCAAAGTCCCGTCAAGAAGCTTTTATTGTCATTTTAGCCATAGATCGCTGACACAGTACACAGTGATCATGGTGCTACATAAAACAACACAGGGCTAAAGACTTCCAGTAAGTTAGTCCTGGATACATAAAGTGCATCTGTGCAACCCGGAGTACACAGTGTGAGACAAACGACAGTGGGAGCAGACAATACGTAACACTACAGGACAAATACACAAAATAGAGCTGACCGGTGTGTATTCTGTGAGTTTAAGGGCACAGTGTGCAAAAATGTAGGAATCTGAATGAAGAGGGTTTTTGTGCAATCGCAGCAGTTATATGAAGTATTGACATGTGGTGTGCAAAGCAGCAAGTGAGTGAATGTGCAAGACATCATGTTTACATCATGCAAACACTTTAATATGGGTTTTGTTGTAGACATGGATGTCTAGATATAACATGTCATTGTAGCCTAGATTTAATAACCGTATCAGATAAATAACTAACCCAGATGATTTCAATTCAAATGATTTTCAGCTAGGGGGGAAACGGTGGCTTAGTGGTTAGCATGTTTGCCTCACACCTCCAGGGTCGGGGGTTCGATTCCCGCCTCCGCCTTGTGTGTGTGGAGTTTGCATGTTCTCCCCGTGCCTCGAGGGTTTCCTCTGGGTACTCCGGTTTCCTCCCCCGGTCCAAAGACATGCATGGTAGGTTGATTGGCATCTCTGGAAAATTGTCCATAGTGTGTGAGTGAATGAGAGTGTGTGTGCCCTGTGATGGGTTGGCACTCCGTCCAGGGTGTATCCTGCCTCGAGGCCCGATGATGCTCGAGATAGGCACAGGCTTTATTATTTATTATTATTATTTTTGTTATTTTAACTTTCTCAATGAACAAAATGGCTGATTCATGGCAGATTTCACTCATTAACATACTGAGACTTTGTGTGTGCTTATTATTGTGTGAAATAATAATAAAAGTTGTTGCTATGGAAACAGGCAAGAAGCAAAGTGAGAAAATGACAAGCACAAAGAATCGATAGAAGCAGAGTGAAAAGATCCATCTGATAGAAAACGTCTTTTTACAGAGAGTTTTGATTAGAGCAGAAATAATTATTATCATTTCTCTGTTTTGTGTTATTATTGATTTTATTTGTTTTTTTGTATCTCAGGTGTGAGCGCTCCGTCTGTAGAGGACTCCATGGCCATGGTCGCTGTGGCGCTTGTACTTTATGGTGTCATTAAAGTCTTTTTCTGGACTTTCAGCTCTAACGGTAAGATGATTTATGTGTACACTACAATCGGGAGAGGGAGGGAGAGAGAGACAAAAAGGGAGGGAGAGGGAGAGATAGAGAGACAGAAAGAGAGAGAGGGACAAAGAGAGAGAGGGAGAGGGAGAGAGAGGATATATATATATATATATATAGAGAGAGAGAGAGAGAGAGAGAGAGAGAGAGGGACAAAGAGAGAGAGAGACAGACAGAAAGAGAGAGAGAAAGAGAAAAAATAAAGAGACAAAAAGAGACAGAGAGGTTTGATATTTTAAAGAACGTCACATTATATACTGTGAGTAATAATATTTTTGTGCGTGTGTGTGTGTGTGCGTGTGTGTGTGTGTGTGTGTGCGCGCGCGCGTGTGTGTGTGTGCGTGTGTGCATTCCTATATCTCCATTTCTCCAGGAATGCCTAATGAAGTCTCCACTGATAAGGTAAGTTTGTTTTTATCTATTTTCTTCTCTTATTTAGAAACGTGTAAAAATCCATCTGTTTTTTAATTACATTTTCATTTCCTTTGAACTTTTAGAAGGAAAAATAATCCTGGAGCTCAATGTGTCCTCCGCATGGTGGACATCTCATCATTCTGCAGATGCTGTGAAATCTACTGTACGACACCTGAAAATAATCCTCCAGGAAAGATGTGCACTATCCGAAAAAAAACTTTTCATTTCCCTTTACTTTTCATGTGCACTTTTTTTGTGTTTATACATTTAGAAATAAATAGACGGCGTGTAGGTATTTGTGTTTGGTGTTTAAGGATTTATTGCTGTAAATTGTTTAATAAAAAACAGAATTGTTTATAACACGACCTGGTTTACGTCTGACTATTTTAATAAACTTTTAATTCAATTCCATTCAATTTTATTTATAAAGCACATTTAAAGTCTGCCTGAGCTGGCCATAGTGCTGTACATAGAGATAAAAGAAAAGGAAAAAAAAAAAAGGAAGAACATAAATATAAAAGAACATGTACACGTATTTTAATAATAACAGCATGATATGGCAGTTTTGCAGCAACAAATTCTAACATACTACAAGTTAACTGCCTGTTGTCTTCATTTAAGTTAATAAATAATATTACTACTGATAACAATAGTAATATATAAATAAAAAATATTATAAAAAATATTTTGTTATACAAAAAATAACCATAATAAATGTACGATTAGACGAAATGTAAAACAAATATCAAATAAATAATAAACCAACAAGTAAATAAATCACCAAATATCAACTGAATACAGATATAATATAATATATTTCTAGAATATATAATATTTTTATTAATCTGTGATTTTTGCTGAGCTCCATTCAGTGATCGGTTTTAAAAAGGCAGAAATTAGCCAATCAGCACGCAGCAGTCTGAAAACGGGTTGAATATGAAAAAAGCAATCTCCCATTAATACGGAAGTAGATATTCTTCTTCGCAGCTTAAGCTAAAAGTAGCTCCACACTGCCGCCTAGTGATTAGGGGAAGGAGTAACAATATTAATAATTGCTTAATCAAACGACTATAAACAAACAGACAAATAAAGTCAAATTCCAAATGTATAATTTTATTATTATTTTTATTTAATTAAAATTTTATTTTTAATTCTTTATGTAACGACTTGAATGATTTAATATAAAAACTAATAATAAAACTAATAATTCCAATATAACATTGTTGAATTTTTACTTATAAATTTCAACGTTAATAACTAGTTTTAAAGTAAACGTAAAAGTAAATACGATCAGTATCTGGTTTTAATAAGCGCAACATATCTTTCTCTGAGTTTGTAAAACTTAATGATCTAATGAGATTCACAGATTTATAAGAAACAAAACCTAAAAATAAAAAAATAAACAGTATTTGATCTCATAGATTAAATATTTTATAATAAGTCACTTGCTGAAGAATTTGGGGTTTTGTCAGATTTGTGTGTTCCCAAAGTTCTCAAGTCTGTATGTTTTTTTTTTGTTTGTTTGTTTGTTTGTTTGTTTTCCATGATGTTACATGTTGGATTGTAATATGTGCTAAATTCTATCTTACAAATAGAAGTTCGAAAGATTCTATTCTATAGCACATATAAGAACACGATCTATTAACACAATTCTTATGTTAGACGTACATCGAAACAGCTGTAGATTTCTAATGGTTTAATAACTGTTTTTGTGCTTCACAGAGAAATTGACTTTATAGTGTAGTTGGTACACACAACACCACACAAACTCACACAATACAAAGATTCCTGTTCTTGGTAGTGAGGAGATGAACCTGATGTGATCTGCTGTTGTAGCTCGCGGTTTAATGATATGCGCATGGGGAGATTCTTTTCTACTCACCACAGTCTCCATATTAGTCCATTTTAGTCTTTATCACCTAAACAAATGGCTCTCACTTATTGTTTTTTGTTTTTCGCACCATTCTGTGTAAACTCTAAAGACTGTTGTGTAAATCCCAGAACATCAGGACATTCTGAAATACTCAAACTAACACCAATCTCCAAGCTCCAGTTAAATATCAGACTTTTTCTTTATTCTGTAGTTTGGTGGGAATATTAACTGAAGATCTTGACCTGCACCTGCATGGGTTGGTGCATTGTGCTGCTGCCCCATGATAACAGTAGTGCAATAACTCCCAGGTCCTGTCTTGGTAAATACATTCTGCTTGTACACCCTTTGAGGATGAAGTAAGATGCAAAGAAATGAAATTTTATGGCAACCAGTCTTCTTATTATCACATGGAGCAAATATGATTAGATAGAACTTAGATACTGAAACAAAAATCAAGCAAACATATTCACTATTTATTGTATTCAGTACATATAGCTTATGAGTTAAATGTTGTCATTATTTTTTTAAAAGTAAATGATATTTTTGTCATTTCGATCACCCCAAGTCGAAGGTAAACATTTCTACCAGAAAAGGTTTTGTCTTTATCTGCCTCAGTGCAGTGTCTCACGTTTCTCTCCACAACAAACCCATCATGAGACGTGCACTACTTTGTTTTTTCCCCCCTCTCTCTCCATAACAACAAAACTTTGTTGTCATGACTCAAGTGGTCCATTTTTCCACAGCTGCCTTATCTCTCTAGCTCGAGCTCTCGGCTGCCAGGAGTGGGCGTTCCCGGTGGGGAAAAGTGGGTCGCCGTGCCATCTGATCTGTGTCAACACATGCCCAGCTGACCCTCATTCCATAGCAGATCAGCAGCGCTCAGCAGCAATGACCGACTTTCTGGAGGAGCGGCCATTGGGCTCGCAGTACACCAATGTCTACCTGTCCATCTTTGCCCTGTTTTGCTTCAAGCTCTTCGTGAAGATCAGCCTGAACATCCTCACACATTTCTACGTGGTCAAGGGGAACAGGAAGGAGGCGGCTCGCATTGCCGCAGAGTTTTATGATTTCGGCCAAGGGCACAGTAAGTGATCTGAGTATGTCTGAGACGCGTGCAGGGGGGTTTGGGAGAAGCGAGGAGACGATGTTGTGCCTTTCTACAAGCCTTCATACTCTTCATGCAGGTGTGTGTGTGTGTGTGTGTGTGTGTGTGTGTGTGTGTGTGTGTGTGTGTGTGTGTGTGTGTGTGTGTGTGAGTCTTGTTAGTGAGCAGTTCATAAATCTGTTGTTACTTGATATCATTTAGCATCGTTAAATGAAGCCTTGTTTTACATCAGGTCATGTGGGTCATGTGCATGATGATATAATATTCCAGCCTGCAGTTACTGGAAATAAAAGCACAGAGCAAAGGTGTGTCACATTCACAGCTGCAAGTTCCTGGATGTCAGTGAGAGCCCATAGCTTTGCCTCTTATAGCTCTAGAGTCTCAAAATAGGGTTAGGGAAGGTTTTTGATCTAGTTAGGACAATAAAAATCACTATGTTGACTATAAGTCATATCAACATTGTATCATTCTCTGGTTTCAGAGCGCACATTTCATCTGTAGACAAATATTGTACCTGAAATAGTTTATTATTGATCTAATAATGTACAGATGCTCAATACTGCGTTTAACCATTTAAGGCCACATAAGGCATTAAGGCCACATAAGAACCCCCCTTCTGCTCCTCCTCCCCTAAAAAAAATAAATTAATTAAATTAAAAAAAATAATTAATTAAAATGTAAACTATTGTGCTTTATTACACTCTTTTAGCTTTTAATGAATTTATTTTATATTGTTTATAAAATTATTTTGTTTTGACCTGACAGTAATAATGTACAATACTACATTTACATTTATGGCATTTAGCAGACACCCTTATCCAGAGTGACTTACAACTGAGCAACTGAGGGTTAAGGGCTTTGCTCAGGGGCCCAGCAGTGGCAGCTTGGTGGACCTGGGGTTCGAACCCATGACCTTCCGATCAGTAGCCCAACACCTTAACCACTTTTTATTATTATTATTATTATTATTATTATTATTATTATTATTATTATTATTATTATTATTGTTGTTGTTGTTGTTGTTTTTGTTATTATACTGATAATAATAATAATAATAATAATAATAATAATAATAATAATAATAATAATAATAATAATAATAATAATAAATTTAATAAATTATTTTTTTCAGGGGAGGAGGAGGAGAAGAGGGGGGGTTCTTATTAATATTATAATTGTTGTTGGTATTATATATTATTATTATTATTAGTAGTAGTAGTAGTAGTAGTAGTAGTAGTAGTATTTGTTGTTGTTGTTGTTATTATTATTATTATTATTATTATTATTATTATTATTATTATTATTATTATTATTATTATTATTATTTTCTCATGTCTTATTTTTCTCAGAAATAGATGCTGGTATTCAAATGGTGATATATATTTTATATATATATATATATATATATATATATATATATATATATATATATATATATATATATATATATATATATTTGACATATTTTTGAAATAAAAAAAAATTCAATAAAGTTTTCTTTTTGTATATATTTATATAAATAAATGTATTAAAATATATTTATTTCAAGAATACAATTTAAACCAACCAAGTCAAACATTTGGTGATTGATTGATTGATTGATTGATTGATTGATTGATTGATTGATTGATTGATTGATTGATTGATTGAAATTTCCTTAAATGGAATTTCTTTAAAAGATTTTGTTGATAAAAAAAAAAAAAGATAGTGTTGACCGAACAAGTAACAAGGTCAAAATAAAAAAGGACTTTTTAATCTAAAAATAAATTCTGCCTTCAGTCTCATTCCCTTCACCTCCTGAATTAAGTTCAATCTATTCCTCTGTATTAACACTCCTAGCAGAGCACACACACGTGCCAAAGGTTGGAAATTGTGTATTAGCTACTGTCTAACTTCTTCATGTAAGACCTCCAACAGAACAATGACCTTCAGTAAAAGAATCTCAAAAACAATCAGCCATATTGCTGAGCACTCATAACATCCATCTCACATGACTCAACACGTCACAGTGGAACAACTTCCCTTTTTAACGTGACGCATCCTTTCAAAGAGGCCGAGTTAATTCTGTGCTGAAGATTAAAGATTAAAGCCGAGCCATAAATAGAGCAGCCTGCCGTACACACACTGCAGGTCAATGGGAAAGTAAACACAGCCTTTAAATAGTCTACATGTTTGTCGCTCTTATAAATGACCTCACGCAATTGCTAACTTTAGCAACCCATTGCGCATAGGAACATGTGACTAATAAACGTCGAATCTTTGATTTAATTGCTTCCTGTGTGGCTCAGTGTTGCCAGAAAACAACATATATGTTGTGATGGATGAGATTAGCTAGCTATGCTAAGTTCACTGTATAGACAAACATCTATCTTATCTTTATCTTTACCTTTTTTGTGCAAAATGTTAGTCAAACAGACACCTTCATCAAATTTACTAAAAATTCTGTTAGAAAAGTTGATATTTCTGATGCTTCCCCATGCTAGCTATTATGGTTTTATCATCCAGCTCAGATATTAGCTAGCTTAGGCTTCTGTACCTGTTTTTCCCAGTTGCGTAGCAAACACCACTCTGTCAGATAGCTAGCTAGCACATAACTTGTCTCTGTGCCAAAAAGGTTACAAGCATTTTATCACTTGTCTTGTTTACTTCTACATAGGTCTATAAGCAGAGAATATTACATGTAAACTTCACATTTATATTAGATTTAATATTCTGAGTTAAACGAACAGCACTAACGAACGGTAGCCTTTTACCGCTCCTGCGCGACCCGCTATTAATTCAATTCAATCTAAATTTAATTAATTGTATAGCGCTTTTAAAAATTCATATTGTCTCAAAGCAGAAGAACAGAAACAGAAGAGAAAAATATGTAATAATAATAATAATAATAATAATAATAATAATAATAATAATAATAATAATAATAATAATAAATGAATACATACATTTAAAGTTTACAATTATTTTAAAAATATAAATTTAAACTTTAAAATACTACATATCTATCCCTATCCCTAATGAGCAGGCCGGAGGCGACTGCGGCACGAAAAACTCCCTGAGATGATATGAGGAAGAAACCTTGAGAAGAACCAGGCTCAGAAGGGAACCTCATCCTCATTTGGGTGACACTGGACAGGAAATGTAAATAATGTCCTTTCTACAACAGTTTATAATAGTGCAACCGAAAGCTCCTGAGGAACTAATGGGTCATCACAAACTCTGAGTTCAGCAGAGACCCAACACTAATTCCTTCCTGCCAAAGTCTTCAAATGATTGCTGATAAAGACCAGACCATACAGCTGACTGACACAACATTGGTTCAAAGAAGGCATGACAGTATCTGGGTGGCTCCATCCACAACAATCCCATGAGTCACCGACTGACCATGTAGATCAATTCCTGGCAGGGTGACCACCAGGCGATGAGACTCCAACCAGGGGTAGAACATCAGGATTGACGAAGTACTGTAGCTCCATGAGAAGAGACTATCAGTCTAGTTGGGAGTGTCTTTTGGGGTAGGGGGGTGAGTCGTGGTGGTGGTGGTGATGGGGGGGATTTGTTCACCAAACCCTCTATGCCTATGAACCCTCCAGATCTGCTCCTTTACCTAAAAAAAAATATATTCATAAAAAGCTAGACTAAACAAATGTGACTCTGTCTGAGACCCAAACACTAATTAGGCTTGACGGATCATAAAAAAAACCAAAAGATCTCTCAGGTACCGTGGCTCGAGACCATTAAGTGCTTTATAGGTTAATAATAGTATTTTATAATCAATGCAAAACCTGACTGGAAGCCAGTGCAATGAGGATAAGATAGGGGTGATATGTTCATATCTTCTGGTTCTAGTTAGGACTCTAGCTGCTGCGTTCTGGACTAACCGGAGCTTGTTTATGCTCCTACTGGAACATCCATACAGTAAAGCAACCTAGAGGCACCAAATGCATGAACTAGTGTTTCTGCATCATGTAATGACATCGTATTTCTTATCTTAGCAATATTTCTGATATGAAATAAGGCTGCCTTTGTGGTATTATTTTGTGAGCTTCAAGTGAGGGACTGGTGTCAATAATAAAAACACTCCTGTATTGTCAGAGAAAGTTAATAAGCATCCACTGTCTGATGTCTTTCACACAATCTTCAATCTTATTAAGCTGGTGACTCACATCTGACTTAGCTGAATCATATAGCTGCGTGTCATCAGCATAACAGTGGAAGCTAATACCATGTTTAAAAATAATTGCACCAAGGGGTAGCATATATAGAGAGAAAAGCAAGGGGGCCTTAAAACGGAATCTTGTGGAACAACAAACATTACCTTAGTTTAGAAAGAGTGGTCACCATTTCTATCTGCTATGATTAGGCCTTAATCCTGACTGATACATTTCATGAATATTATTCCTATGTAGGTCTGAGCATAACTGCTGTGTACAAACTGTTCTAGGATCTTGGAGATAAAGGGGAGGTTTGATATGGCCTATAGTTCGACAGCTTGGGTTGGGTTGAGGTCAGGTTATTTTAATCAAAGGTTTGATAAATGCTAGTTTAAAAGATTTCGGTTCATAGCCAGTGCTAAGGGAAGACTTTATTATCTTTATGTAGGGTTATGTAGCTTAAGGGTAAGGGCTCCACTGTGCAGGTTGATCATTAAGAAGAAGAAATCAGTGAAATTAAGTCTATCATTATCTATCAGATTGTTTGGTATTAAATGAACGATCTGAATTGTTTTCCTTATATTATCAATCATTCCATTGGAATGATTCATGAAGTCATTACTGCTACAAATAGATGGTGTTTTTTATTCCAAGTCCATTCTCTCACTGCGTGCGCGCTCCCGTTTTACACCGTGCTCGTGCTCGTGCGCGCTTACGTTCTCCTTATAGCACATAAACAAACATGCCTGAAGTTCCCGGCGCAGAGCGCGAGCGCTCCGGAAATACAAACAAGAAGAGAAAGCAGGGACATTTGGACGAATTGTCCTCTAGAAAGAAATCTCGTTGGGGGGTTTTAACTAGTCAGGGTGAGTGCAGTGAGATTTCCTCTTTCTGTTCTCTTTACACACAAATACACCGAGCATGAGATGGAAGCTGCTATGGAAGGCCTACAGGCTCAAAACCTCAGTGGCATGCTTCATGTGTCTAAAACAAAAATAGATTCAGAGCTTGTTGTGTATGTCACATATAAAACATTTTACAACGTGTTTTTTTAATTATTTTTTTTATTAAATACTCCACATACGACAGTTAATTCCAATCTACTAGTATGATTAGTTATAAGCAATATTCCAGTAATGGTGCTATATTTTTACTGTAAACACTGGAAGCTTCTTATAACACTAGCAAGTGATGCAGTTTTCATGAATTTAACTTTTGACTTGTGAAAAGGTCAAAAGGTCTAAAATTTCATCAATGAATTTCATATTGATAGCCCAATCATATGTCATGGTCTGTCTCTTTTGGCCTTCCATACAGTCACTCAGCGCCCTCTTTACCTTGCAAGTTTTATTTTGATATAATGAATATAATGATAATTTTTTATCTTTTATTTTAATTTCAAACACTGGGAACGTTGATTAAATAAGTAAATAAATAAATAAATAAACACAGAATTTTAGAATATTTTAAAATTAGAACAGATTTTTTTTGACTGTCATAAAAATGCATAAAAATAGAATTTAGAATTTCCAATAAAAATGTATTTTTCCAATAAGCTATATATTAGTTTAAGTTGGTTATATTTAAATTATATTTATATTGGTTGTATTTAAATAACCAACTTAAACCAATATATAAAATATTTTTAAAAAATATTATAAAATAAGATTATATATAATATATATTATATACTTTATTATATATAATATACTAAGATTATTATATAGATTATATATATAGATTATATAGATTATAAAAAAAAATGTATTTTTCCAATAAGCTATATATTAGTTTAAGTTGGTTATATTTAAATTATATTTATATTGGTTGTATTTAAATAACCAACTTAAACCAATATATAAAATATTTTTAAAAAATATTATAAAATAAGATTATATATAATATATATTATATACTTTATTATATATAATATACTAAGATTATTATATAGATTATATATATATATATATATATATATATATATATATATATATATATTAGTCTCTGCTGCTCTGTAATGTAATGTAAACGTAATTGTACCTTAATAACACAATTTTTTTTTTAAAGTTAAAGTATTTGAAATATTATCTATCTATCTATCTATCTATCTATCTATCTATCTATCTATCTATCTATATATTAATATTTATATTATATATAAAAAAAGATTAACCATATATATATACACATGTTAAATCTTATATATATATATAAAATATTTCACATAATTTAACTTTTTAAAAGAAAATATGTTAATAAAGTACAATTACTTTTACATTACAGAGCAGCAGAGACTAATTTTAGATTTAGGAGGTTATAGCACTGTGTGGTTTAGGTTATTAAGTAAAACGCACCTTATTATAATGAAATGTATTAGCACTTAAAATACATTTGCACTTAGTGAATGCTAATTGTGAATTTTCTGGCCAATAGCTTAAGGTTTTGATTTATAAAATGCACACGGATCGGTTAGTGTTTAACCTTGAGCTCTGAATTGCATTCGGATTTAACTGAAGTGCCGGTAACCTCGTCAAATAATTAGTACACTTAATCTGAATTGCACTAGCTTATTTGCTTTAAAAAACAACAGGCTTAAGGAAGGGCATGGGAAATCTGTGCTATGTTTAGTTCAGGACATTTGAACCCCTCTTGCAGAGTCACACTGCTAAATACATAGAAAATGAAGAGCGCTTCAGTATGGAGGAGAAAAACAGGCTGAGATCATTTTATTAATCAGTTTTACAATCACTCGACATTTGAATTCATTTAATTACAGCAGAAAAAAATTTCTAGACTTAAGAGTCTGTCTCTGATTTTTTCTTCTTTATTGTAATGTTTTATAACCTTTATTAAGCAGTAAATATAACACCAAGTGCTGTGTTTCTGCTGACAGGAGCTCAGGTTTCTATCTGCAGTAAACTCTGAGAATTACCATTCTGTTGAATATTAATGAGTCTCCATTGGGGCGCACAGAAAGAACTCCTAAGTAAGGCGAAAAATTCCCAGAAGTCCTCAGTGCTGCAGTAAAGACCAGTAAGAGGAAAACTCATAATGACCGTTAATTATTAAGTGATTAATGTTATGGTAATGAGCTGCTTACTCCACTTGTTTGCTTACTTAATGAATTAATTAATTTATTCATCTCAGCATAAAGAGTATTATTATTATTATTATTATTATTATTATTATTATTATTATTATTATTATTATTATTATTATTTTTTTGATTTTCTTTTTTTTTGGTGCATAAAGAGGATACTGATGTTTATTTATAAAGTAATGAATTGAAAAGTTATTTTTTTAATATAATATAAATTATCATATCTTTTTTTTCATAATTATTAATTAATTAATTTTTAATTATTTAACATTTTCTTATGTCTTAATTTTCTTCTTCTTCTTCTTCTTCTTCTTCTTCTTCTTCTTCTTCTTCTTCTTCTTCTTCTTCTTCTTCTTAATATTATTATTAAATTTATTATAATATTGTTTCTAGTCATATTGAAAGGAAAGCAGATGAATTGGGTTCCTGTTGTTGAACCAATGCTTAGGACATACGTTGAAAAAACCCACAACATTTATAAAACAAGCCGCAAAGTTTGTATGCAGACACTTTAGGCAGATGATTTATTGTCTTTATTAAAACATGTTTGCATGCTACAAGTCAAAATCTTTGAAATCAAGCTTTGTTTGGGTCGAATCACAGAGCACCAGAGGAGTGTGTTAATTAAAGTCATGTTGATTGAATTTACAATGGAGAAATGTGACCACAAATTTGACGAATGAATGGAAAAAGGATAATAAAGCCATTTTTATGATGTAATTTTTAATAATAACATTACAAATAGAGCCGTTTCCGACGACACACCGTCATACTGACACCTCATGACGTAAAGATGACGGACGTGCTTTCGTTCGCAGGCTGCCATGTCGTACACGTATCAGTGGCTAGACGTGCCATGGGGAGACGGAGACATGGGTACGTACGGTGCAGAAAGCTTTTTTTATATATACAGACGGGTGAGAAATGAGGGTTGTTTAAGGTTCGGCATTTGCATGTGGTCTACAGCACCAGGTGGAGATTTATATAGTTCTATATATATATAGCTGCGGTCAGAGGAGGAATCCATACGCAATTATTATCATAACACACTGATTTAACTTCCTGCAAAATATAAGCTTAAACCTTACAATGTTACCACTCTTAGTTATTTATTATATGGAGGAACTTTTGTGCTGAAAACGTTTTTTACACAAAATTAATATCTGCAATCAGGATCAAAATGAAATATTATAATGTAGTCGGATGGAAACGATGTCACTTGTTTTTTAAATAGCTGCTAAAATCTCTCAAATATTTCCTTTTTTTCGTGAAAAGGAGTAGCAGTTTTATTAAATATAGGAGAATAACCAATAAGAGGATGTGGTGCCATGACCCAGATGGAACAAATCTCTGGTGAGATTAACCAAGAGAAAAGTTGGCTGGATTTCTTTCCTTGAAAGCTAGGAGAGAAAGAGTCCTCGTCTCCAGGATCGACAGACGATTGAGGTTTTGAGGCCGTTTTGCTGTTGTACAGTAGCTGTGCTATTTATCCTCACTGTTTCCTGGAAGAGTCACAGCTATAAAATCGGATCATTTTGGAGACTGGATTGGATTTTAAGGATGTGATGTTGTGAAAAAGCATTTCACTTCTCAAGGGATTTAAAGCTTTTAGGATGTGGCTTTGTTGCTATATGGACCTAAGTCTCGTAGGAAAATTTACGTTTAAGTGAGTTTTCTAAACATTTTGCACAGAACATTTAACATGGGTTATTTTATACAAAACACTTAAAGGGCCACCGGGTGAAACTGGAAGTATAAAAGCTACAAGGTAAACTGCTACTGTATGTAATACATGACTATATGTTCCAGGAGTTACCGTTCTTTGGCAGATCCCACAGTAGGTTTTACAGATGATCTAAAAGTGAAACTGCATATTCCAATAATTAATATGCGCGTGTGTGTATGTGTGTGTTTGTGTGTTTGTGTGTGTGTGTGTGTGTGTGTGTGTGTGTGTGTGTGTGTGTGTGTGTGTGTGTGTGTGATAGGCTCATGGGCAGACCGATCTCCACTCCATGAAGCTGCAAGCCAGGGACGCCTTCTGGCCCTGAAGACCCTGCTCTCACAGGTGTGTGTGTGTGTGTGTGTGTGTGTGTGTGTGTGTGTGTGTGTGTGTACACACACACAATCAAATTTCATTCAATATGCATCTTCCTCCCATCAGGGTTACAATGCAAACTTGGTCACCATTGATCATGTGACTCCACTGCACGAGGCGTGTTTGGGTGACCATGTGGCATGTGCCAGAGCTCTCATAGAGGCCGGAGCTAACGTAAGTCCTTCCACAACCAAAGAAAATACTTCTTTCTGATTGGCTTGCTGTTATATTAACAGCTGGAAAGTGGATATTTTTCATGTCATTGTTGTGCCATTGAGTTATAACTAAAAAGACATAAATCCAAAATATCTATTTAAATTAAGTTACAAAAAGAGAGTGAGAAACCTCCCAAGCTCACCTCCATGCCCTTGTATAGACTCTCCACATAAACTATTAAAACCCAACAGAGAAGAGAACCATTTGTTTGTTAACCCTGATTGAAAATGTCCCCATAAGTCCTATTTTATTCTTACGGCGAAAAAGAAACCGGTGTACTGGTTAAATAGGTTAACATTAACGTAAGGAGTCTCTGATGTCATTACAAGCTGTCTTTTTTCCATCATATTAACCTCAAGCAAGCATGGAGGCTTAGTGATTAACACGCTTTGAGGGTTCGATTCCTTCCTGTGCCCTGTGTGTGTGGAGTTTCCTCGGGGAACTCTGGTTTCCTCCTCCACACCAGAGGTTTGTTGTTGGCTGATTGGCGTCTCTAAATGTGTGAATGACTGTCAGATCGTGCCATGTGATGAGTTGGCACCCTGTCCAAGGTGTCTTTCATCTTGTGCTCCGGGTCCCCTGGGATAGATCCCACGTTTCCTGAAACACTGTGTATGATAAACGCTACAGAAAATGGATGGATTGGTGGAACCTTAAGAGAGAACAGAAGGACCCACCAGTGAATAGCTGCTATAACATAAGTGAGTTTTCTAGACATTCACATTGAGGTGAAGTCAAAATTTCTCATTTATGTTATATAAAATGAATAAAACACTCTTGGTGTAAAAAAAAAAAAAAAGAAAGTAAGAAAGACTGAACCAGTTGGAGTCTCTGCCATGCAGCTGCGAGCGTGACGCCTGTCGTGTTGCGTATGTGTGTAATAGGTGAACGCTACCACCATCGACGGAGTGACGCCTCTGTTTAACGCCTGTTCCGCCGGCAGTGCCACATGTACGGAGGTTGTTCTGGAGCATGGCGCTAACCCACAGCCTGAGCCGTGCCAACCTTCACCGATCCACGAGGCCAGCAGCAAAGGTGTTGATATTTGTGTTTTCAGATTTTCTTTTTTTAACAAGAAAAGAATGTCATAGTTTTTTTTTTTTGCCCTAAACAGTACAACACTAAAGTCATCTTCTTGTTCAGGAAGGACGGCGTGTGTGGAGACTCTGATATCATGGGGGGCAGATGTGGATTACGATATTCCTCACTTAGGAACACCACTGTACATCGCCTGCGCCTCCCGAGAGCTACAGTGCACACGGAAACTTCTAGATGGAGGTCTGGGATCCTGATCGAGTAACTAACCAACGAACGAACGAACAAACTGCTAATCTGGGTTTAGTTTTAGTGATATTTTCTCATCATATTTTATGAACATGTTTGTTAGATTTGGTCTCAGAAAACTACAAGAATTTAAGTCACTGATCTCTAAATGAATCATTTTTAGATGGTGAGTGAACGCAGCACTAACGCCCCTAAAAAAATAATACTGTAAGTAATTAATAATTTAACCTTCTAATCAATTGATTCATTAATTGATTTGGCAAAATACTTTTTATCCATTTATTGTTACACACAAACACACGCACGCACGCACACACACACACACACACACACACACACACACACACACACACACACACACACACACACACACACACACACACACACACACACACACACAGGGTTGTGTATGTTATAAGGTGACCTGATCAGCTGACTTCTCAGATTAAATATGTGAGCCTTTCAGTTAGCGTATGCTATAAATGTGGGTGGGGCCTAAAATTATAATAACTGATAGTGCTACACATCTGTGCTGCTACAGTCCCATTCGCCGGATGTGTTATTTGATTGGCTTTGGTTTCAAAAAATATATATATATATTTTTCTACACACATATACACACATATACATACACACATACAAATACACATATATAAACACACGTACATACACACACACATACAAACACACACATATAAACACACATACATACAAACACACATACATACAAACACACACACACACATACATACATACCCATACATATACACACATACACACATATACACACACACATACGTACATACCCATACATATACACACATATATACACACACACACACACACGTACACATAGACACACACATACATACATACCCATACATATATACACATATACATACACACACATACACATAGACACACACATACATACATACCCATACATATAAACACATATACACACACACACATACACATAGACACACACATACATACATACCCATACATATATACACATATACACATATACACACACACACACACACACACACACACACACATACACATATACACATACATACACACACACACACACACACACACACACACACACACACACACATACACACACACATACACATAGACACACACATACATACATACACATATACACACACACACATACATACATACCCATGCATACTGTATACACACACATACACATATACGCATATATACACACGCACACACACATTTATACACACACACGTATACACTCTCACACAACACACTTTGCCATAATCAAAAAACTTGCATCTTTTTTGTCTAATAAATGAGCCGTTACTATAGAAACGATGCCGTATTGGAACGAGCAGCTGCTACAGATAGAATTGTGCATCGATTAAAGATTGAACAATTTGAAAACCTTGTGGTGTAAATGTGAGTAAGACTGTAGCGTAGTTAACAGGTCCAATCTAAATAATTCGGTTTAACAGGCGCTAACGTACAAAAGGGCCGTTTCCTGGACACGCCGCTTCACGCCGCGGCGCAGAAAGACTGCCCTGAGATCGTCAAAGTGCTGCTGGAGTTCGGCGCCAACATCAACGCTCGAAACGTGGAGCTACAGAGAGCAGTGGAGACAGCGCCCCCTAGCAGCCTGGCAGAATGCTTGTTACTGCATTATGAAGGTAAACGCTAGGAAAAACTCTGACATTTTCTTTTAAGGAACAAAATAAAATGTTTAAACAATTTCCTCTTATTCCAAATATAGTCGTTTGGTTCAGTCTTTTGTTTCGCAAATGAGGCACAGATGCGAAACAAACGATGTGGTAGATGATGTGGTTTCACCATGAGATATAAACACACTTCCTTCTGTGTCATGTCAGCCTTAGGGGCGTGGCCTAAAGAGTTACAGACATGTGAAGGTTGCTCTTTGATGTGATTTACATATTCAAATTGTGTGATGCTAAAGTGGTGGCTGCGAGTAACGCTCCAGTGCACGAGTGAATTGGAGCTCATGGTAATAACGTGTGTGTGTGTGTGTGTGTGTGTGTGTGTGTGTGTGTGTGTGTAGTTACTCCACGCTCTTTGAGTGAGCTGTGCAGGTTGTGTATCAGAGAATATCTCGGACGCACGAGGCTTCATCTCATCCCTCAGCTGAAACTGCCACCTCTGCTCCACAAATTCCTGCAACACAGATAGACACCTCTCTCTCTCTCTCTCTCTCTCTCTCTCTCTCTGTCTCTTTCTCTCTCTCTCTCTGTCTCTCTCTCTCTCTGTCTCTCTCTCTCTCTGTCTCTCTCTCTCTGTCTGTCTCTCTCTCTCTCTTTGTCTTGTCCTGTCTTTCTCTCTGTCTAACTGTATTATTGTGTCTCCGTCTCTCTTTGAATGTGTCTTTCTCTAAATGTCTCTCTCTCTCTCTCTCTCTCTCTCTCTCTCTCTCTCTCTCTATATATATATATATATATATATATATATATATATATATATATATATATATATATATATATATATATATCTCCATCTGTCTCCTCCTGTTTGTGTCCCTACCTTTTTTCTATCTCTCTTGTCTGTCTGGTTCTGTCAGTTTCTCTCTACACCTGTCTCCTTCCTCTACTGTTCCTCTTTGTCCATGTGTATCTGTCTGTCTCTCGATCCACTGTCACTCTACAGTATTTCTGTTTCTCACTATGTCTCGCTCTCCACCTGTATCTGTCCTTCTTCTCTCTACCTGTCCTTCTCTGCCTGTATTTATGTTTCACAACCTGTCTCTCTCTACCCGTCTATCTCTGCTTCTCACACCTGTCTCTCTACCTCTCTCTCTCTCTCTCTCTCTCTCTCTCTCTCTCTCTCTCTCTCTCTCTCTCTCTCTCTACCTGTACCTTTGTTTCTCACCACCTGCCTCTCTCTCTACCTGTGTCTGTCTCTACCTGTCTGTTTCTCTTCAACTCTCTCTCTTTCTCTCTACCACCTGCCTCTCTCTACATGTCTGTCTCTGCTAGTCTCTGTATCTGTATCTCTCTCGCTCTACCTGTACCTTTGTTTCTCACCACCTGCCACTCTCTACCTATATGTCTCTGATTCTCACCCGTCTCTCTCTTTACCTGTCTGTTTCTCTCCAACTCTCAACGTCTCTCGCTCTACCAGTCCGTTCCGGATTGCCCATGTGTATCTGTTTGTCTCTCGTTTAACCTCTCTCTCTCTCACTCTCTCTCTCTCTCTCTCTCTCTCTCTCTCTCTCTCTCTCTCTCTCTCTCTCTCTCTCTCTCTCTCTCTCTCTCTCTCTCTCTATACCATTTTATTTGATATTTTATCTCTCATGTATTCATGTTTCAGATTGTCGTTTATTTTGTCTCTCAAGTGCATTTATTTTCTTCTTTATAACACAAAAGAATTAAGTGCTTGCTTTTGATTTAAATACGATGTCTGTTAAAAAAAATACAAAACATGTTTTTTTTATCATGACTGTGTTCATTAGGAAGTTTTCTCACACCACATTCACACCGGCGACTTGTTTTTCCCCACGTTTCCTTCTCATTCTTTCTCTTTCTCGATTGGTTTCAATTGACAGATTCGTCTTCTTTGCATTTTTTTTTCTGTTCTAGCTTTTCTACTTCAGTTCTCCGTTTAAACATTAGCTCCTGATGTGAACGCTTTAAGATCATTGACGATTCCAGATTTAGATCTGTGACCTACACGAGAAGTCGGAACGGCAAACGCATGGACTTATCCGTCCTTCTGTCCTGGCGGGTAATTAAAATGTGAATGTCAGCTGCAGAAACGTCGAACTCTTCTCACGTCTCCCACATTTTGATCTGGTGGTGTGTTTAATGTGTCGAGTGTGCATCATAATCACAGCTGTACTGTGTTTTACTGAAACGTCAGCATGTCAACAAATATACAGGAATAAATAAAAATATTTCATGATGTCCTTTATTTATTTAATGCTTCTATTTGATATTATTTAGCACTTCGCAGAGCCACGAGTAGACTGTGTGTATTCCTGTGGTATTAAATGCTGCCTTGACCGAATATTAGGAACGATTTTTTAATTTTTATTTATAGGGACAGCTCATGTTGGACGTTTGGGGGACAAAGTTAGGGAGGCCAGATTAAGATGGTTTGGACATGTTCAGAGGAGGGAGAGTGAGTATATTGGTAGGAGAACGTTGGACATGGAGCTGCCAGGCAGGAGGCAAAGAGGAAGGCCAAAGAGGAGGTATATGGATGTAATTAATGAGGATATGAAGCTAGTGGGTGCAAGTGTTGAAGATGCAGAAGATAGGGATAGGTGGAGAGAGATGATTCGCTGTGGCGACCCCTGAAGGGAAAAGCCGAAAGAAGAAGAAGAAGTAACGCTGTGAAGAATCTGAACATCCATGAAAGAGGTTAGTTCGAAACGGTCACAATTCCTGAGAAACTGCGGTTAAATTCACTGAGATCCTATTATTCATTTTTATTTACTTTAACGTTAATGAACATTACATGAAGCTGCCGATCGTGTCTGCAGGACGTTATGGCTGAATGGATCATTGTATGAATGTGCACACACATTCCTAATAAAGTGCCTAGTGAGCATATCTTATATGTTAATGCTAGGTGATGTTAAATAAAAGCTGGAAATATTTTTAAAACCTGGTTGGTCAGAAAAAAAAATGCTTTATGTCCCTGCATGCAAAAAAAAAAAAAGAAGACTTCAATAGGATTACGTTAATCCCTCGCCACTTCGCGGTTCAAGTTTCGCGGTTCAAGTTTCGCGGCCTCAGCGCATCACTGATTTTTCAAAAATATTCATTGAAAAATAAAAATAAAAGTGGTTTCCTAGGATGCCAGACAAAGAGAGAAACTCTCTCAGAGGCTTTGTACAGTACATACCCACGGGCACTCATACAAGGCACATGATTGGTTCCCGGTGCGAGATCTGAGCTGATTGGCTGCGCATCATTGCATCCTCTCCCAGCTTCTTCCCTTGTTGCATCTCGCCACTCTCATTCACACTGTCAACTGTGTCTCGCGTATTGTGTTCGAAGTTAGCTTTTCGTTAAGCCCTTACAATGCCTCCAAACGTCGTGCCCCTGCGAAAGAGTCCTCTAGTGAGCCCAAGAGGAAGAGGAAGATGATGACCATCAGTGAAAAGGTCAAACTTAGGGCCAATCCTACTTCGCGGATTTTCACCTATCGCGAGGGGTTCCGGTCACCATTAACCGCGATAATGAGGGATCGCTGTAAATGCAAAATGTCCTGAGGTAAAAACAAACAAACAAACAAACAAAACCGTCCCTACAGTTGATGACAAAAATTAATGAGAATTAATAATAAAGGAAAATTTATCAACTTTATTTTTAAAAAAAAAAAAGGAATAAAAAGAAAAGACAACAATTTGGATGCTTCATCGTTTTTAATAAGAATCTTTAAAACGTTATGATCACAAATGCTGCCTAGTTCTTTTCTTATGTTTCTTCCATGTCGTACGTTTTACCCATAACAGCATTATAAAAAATAAATAGATCACTATAATGAGAAACATAAGTATTGTTTGCCTCTGCTTTCTGAGTCTTACAAATGTATAGATGGAGGCTACACCCTGTTCGGCTGTGGAATCGTACACCAAAAAAAGGAGTATATACAGTACAAATAAACAAAGGAATAAATAACTACATGGATAAATACAGTTCACAGTGCAACTTGTTGAAAACGATTCTCATGGCTGCAAACCGGTGAATCGTTCAATAAATCGTCTCGCTGAATGGATTGATCTTCACACGCTCGCAGGACGAAACCAATACGATTTTTTTTTACAAGCTAAACAGTACGATACACCTTTAACGTATAACGTAGATGTTTGATAATCTTGTAGTCTAAGGTAGCACACCATGCTAATACAGATGTTAGCGTTGTTTGCTAATTTAAGGCACACACTCTAGACACTCGACTATCAGCCAAAAATCTCTCGCGTACAGCAGATTCTTTTCTTTTCTTTCCCATGATCTCATATCCTGTGTGAAACGGTTCTTGTTCCATCAAATAATAGCTAATAAAACAGCAAGCAGCGATCAGCGGGGTCCAAGCACCGCCTTGTGTGTATTTTGTGTGAGAGAATGTACTGATTTCTACAGATTAAAACTGAATTATGAGGAAGGTTTAAATTTGCTGGGGAGAAAATATATCACAATCTTGTAATGCTTGTAAAAACTTAGCTTAGCTTTAGCTTAAACAGCGACTTAGCATGTGGATTTTAAATGAAGTTCACTAGCTAACTACACTAGTTTTCATCTATTTCTATTTATTTTTTTAAGTTGATCGGGCTTGTCGAAATGTTTAATTATATCCAATTAGCATTAGTTATTTTTCACATCTTTAATGTTTTTTTCCCCCCCATTTTAATAAAGATTCAAACCAAAATTCTAATCAAATCCACCCTGGTTCGAATTCGGTCAATCCATTGCTTGAGTTCTGCTTGAGTTCTTAAACCAGCTCTTAAAAAAATTACGTTTAAAAATGTTTAAAAAAACAACAACAAACGAATAGAAAAAAAACACGTTTCAAGATCTTGTGGATGAACTCATCTAATTTCCAACACGTGTTTCATTTCAGGCTCTCAATACAAACTCAATAAGCGCTTGGACACTTAATAGGAGTAAACAGACACGGGGCACATATGAAAAACAGCTTGAGCTTAATAAAAATAAATAAATAAATGAATAAATAAATAAATAAATAAAACCCCTCTAAAACCAAGATCCCTGAATAGCGAGCAACATCTTAAAGCTTTTTTTTTTTTCAATATCTAATGAGTTAAACTGGTGTCCTGAATGCTAATAATTATACATTGTGTGTTATATTGCTATGTGCTAATAAACATCTGGTTAGATGTTGCTTTCAGTTGAGCACGGATTACAGCAACAAACAGATTTGTACCGTTTCAATGACCGTGTAAGACAAAATTGCAAAATTAACAATGCTACTCGCAAAATTTAGCTAGGGAGATACGTGTCAGGTTATACTGTAGCTACTTGTGCTGCTATGCTAATGGCTAATTAGCTGATTTACTCTTACACCGTAGCCAGTACTGTAGTCTAATGTCAAGATGGTTCATTCCTGATTCATGACTGATGCAGTTTCTACAGTACATAGTAAATGCATCTAAAATAAATAAAAAAAAGAAAGGAAAAGCTTTTGGAACGTAACCATGTAGTAACACAAAACGTAGCCAAAATAGATTAGCACATAAGCAAGAAAATTATAAAGTAGAAGTAAAAAATATAAAAGTACTTATGAAGATCATCACCTCCTCCAAGGATACGAGCTGATTCCAGAAAATGGTCTGGAATTAATACAATCAAAATCCAATCTAAAAAAAACTACAAATTGATGTCCTTCAGCTGTGTTCCTGATTCCATCTGACGTGATGGAGATGTTAAAATACTGATAAATGTGTTGTCATGCTGCCGAACACAAAACATAAGCATGGAGTCGAGCCTGGTTTCATGTCCGATTCACAAGATTGTGGCCTTTGCGTCTTTGTCCTCGACTGGACTGTAATACTGTCTCTACACGTGTATGATGATAATGAGACACTGTGAGACTGTGTGTGTGTGTGAGTGTGTGTGAGTGTGTGTTTAGAAGGGATTGAGGCGTATCCCCGTCCCCAGTGGAGAGAACGGATTCACCTTGGCCCACATCAATGCATCGTTGAGCGAAATGGACGACTTGCCGTCCTCCAGGAAGAACACGGGACCCTGTCAATCACAGAGAGCCACCATGTTAGTGCATCAAGCACAGTTGTGTAGAGACAGGAAAAAGTCACGACTGTCACAAAACCTGAAGGTGATTCTCAAAAAAAAATCTCAAATTTGCCAAAAAATTTGATTTATAACATTAACATTACATTTTTTATTTATAAATTTTTTTTTTTACTTTTATCCATTTATGGCTACATGAGTCCAATAAAAAAAAGGCAGTATGCATCTTTTCTCACTAGAGTTCCTACAACTGTGAGTTGTAGCTTATAGTCACTGAGATAGAAAATTATTTTGCACCTTCTGACCAATCAGAATCCAGAATTTGTCAGCAGTATTAATCAACACCTTCTGACATTTGTCAGCAGTATTAATGAACACCTTCTGACCAATCAGAATCTAGAATTTGTCAGCAGTATTAATCAACACCTTCTGACCAATCAGAATCTAGAATTTGTCAGCAGTATTAATCAACACCTTCTGACCAATCAGAATCCAGAATTTTACATTAATTAAAATTAACATTGGTGTTATTTTCATGAACATGAAAAAATTTAGTTTATAATCTGAAAAAAAAAACATCTCTGGAACTATGGAGAATGTTTTGGCTCCCTGCTTCATACGATTTTCTTTGGACGGCACTCTCAAAAATTTACAATGGCTTTTATTTCTCTTTAGTAAACCAGAGGAAAAACAGATGTGCGTGTGTGTGTGTGTGTGTGTGTGTGTGTGTGTGTGTGTGTGTGTGTGTGTGTGTGTGTGTGTGTGTGTGTGTGTGTGTGTCTTGCCTGTATCCTGAGGCCAGTAAAGCAGGAGATCTGGACGTCTGAGTGGCTGGGTAAGCTGGAGCCTGTTACATAGTCTGGCCCCTGTAGGCCCTTCAGAAGCTCCGCCCTCATTCTGCTCAGGAGGAGTGTGTATTCTGCTCTTTGTGCCTCTGTTGGAGGAGTGTATGGTATGTCCTCTGCTCCTCTGAGTGTGAGACATAGATTTTAGAAACTTCTAGTCCATAACCTGTGTGTGTGTGTGTGTGTGTGTGTGTGTGTGTGTGTGTGTGTGTGTGTGTGTGTGTGTGTGTGTGTGTGTGTGTGTGAGAGAAATAAAAAACATTTAAAATGAACCATTTACTATTAAATAAGTAGTATGAGAAATTTCAAGGTCTTGCAACAGACCATAGATATGTTGAGTAAAAGTGTGTGTGTGTGTGTGTGTGTGTGTGTGTGTGTGTGTGTGTGTGTGTGTGTGTGACTGACTTGTTCATAGATTGTGTACAGGCTCTCCAGGCCTCCAGCTCTACTGACAGCTGTTCAATCTTCAGCGGTAAATCGACTTCTCTCCTCTTTAACAACTGACTGAGAGAGAGAGAGAGAGAGAGAGAGAGAGAGAGAGAGAGAGAGAGAGAGAGAGAGAGAGAGAGAGAGAAACAAACAGCTGATTCGTGTGTGTAATTGGTGATATGACCCGAGATGATTTTTTTCCCGCTCTCACCTTGTGTATTCATACAGTGCAGGGATGATGCTGGAGTACTGCCTTCCTATAGCCAATAATGCTCCGATGTAGCCACAGAGAATGAGCAGCTCGTTACGCTCCCTGAGAGAAAACACACACACACACACACACACACACACACACACACACACACACACACACACACACACACACACACACACACACACACACAGTAAGCTCTATTGAGGCAGCACACTGAACAGATATGGTTGTTGTGAAACGATTTTGTTTTGTTGTGGATGTGCACTTAACTGTGTGGGTGTTATATTTTTTTTTGTACTTACTCACTGCACCTGGTCAGAACGAGCCGGTCGGTCCTGATGTAGCTCAGGAGGTCGAGGGTGGGATAAACCGAGTCCACAGTCCAATCAGGAGAGCTCAACTGCTCTGTGAGGTAGAAAAAATAAAAGTGAGTGATCTGAGAAAGTGAGACAAATAACCGAAGACACTGTATGTGTGTGTCTTTGTGTATGTCTTTGTGTGTGTGTGTGTGTGTGTGTGTGTGTGTGTGTGTGTGTAGCCCGTTTTTGGGTGATCAGATGACATCTGGTAGACAAAATAGACATAAGTATAAAATGTTCACACAGTAAGCTGATCACACAGGATGGTGATCATTGTAGAATTTTTGATTCATAATAATTCAAGATAATCTGACCTGGAAAAAAAACAAGTTTTATTATTTACTGACATTAAAAATGGTCAAAATGGTTTCAAAACAATCTCCCAGATTTGAAATATACCAGCCTGTAATTGTGCGTTAACTTTTGTGCCTCTATAGTGAAAATAATTCACATTTTGTGTTTTGTTTTTTTTTACTAGAAAATGAGGCATTTTTGCATATTAATGAGGTTTATTATACCAAATATTAAAACAATTTTTGCAAAATATATGTTAATATGTTGTAAACAAGTTAGACAAAAAAGGTGATTAAAAAAAAGAAAGGCAGTCAAAACGGACAAGGTCGATTTGACTCGGCGCTCCTAATTTGCATAGGAATTCAGACGAGGTCTGCAGGAAGGTTAAGACACTGTGTGTGTCTTTGTGTGTGTGTGTGTGTGTGTGTGTGTGTGTGTGTGTGTGTGTGTGTGTGTGTGTGTGTGTGGTATAACACACCCTATTTTTTCTTTAATTGGTGGAATCACATACAGATTGCAATTGACAAATCTAGTCATAAACACACACACACACACACACACACACACACACACACACACACACACACACACACACACACACACACACACACACCTTTGATGAATGAAATGCCGACTGTCAGAGCCTTCTCAGGTTCAGGGCTGAGCAGCTGATACTTCACTGCCTGTAAGATATCTCCCTGACTGTAGGCTTCCTCTGCCAAATCCTTACACTCGTCCAAACTCGGCAAACCACACTGAAGAGATACAGATTCAAAAGAACAGAGTAGAACTGTGATTAAAATAAAATAGATTAGAGTAGAAACTGATGCAATATATCTAATGCAAAGCTACAGAATAAAAAAAACAGATATACAACAGAGCCGTATAGAGCCGAATAGAATAAAATAAGATTAAAGATTCGAGTGTTTTATTGTCATGTGCACAATGACAAAGTGTTGACCAGGAGTCTAATAGCTTGTGAATAGAAGCTGTTTGTGAGACTTTTGGTCCTTGATCTCACACTCACACTCAGTAGTGTCTCCCAGAGGTTGTGTTGTGAGTGTGTATTATCCCTGATGATGTTATGGGCCATCCTGATCTACCCTGGTGATGTAAATGTCCTGGAGTAATGGTAAGGCCACTCCACAGATGAACTGTGCAGTTTTTATTTTCAACTGTACATCTGTAGAAGTTGCTGAGGATCTCGGTTGACATGCCAAATTTTCTCAGACTTTGTAAGAAGTATGATCAAAGCTGGGATCTTCTCTGGAGCTGCTGAGTATTGTGAGACCAGGTGAAGTCCTCGCTGATGTAGGTTCTGAGAAATTTGAAGGTTTTCACCCTCTTTACCTCTTTATGTGCTGTGCTGCTCCTTCCTCCTTCTCCTAGGCTCAATGTCCTGCTCCATCCTCCTCCTAGGCTCAATGTCCTGCTCCTTCCTCCTTCTCCTAGGCTCAATGTCCTGCTCCTTCCTCCTTCTCCTAGGATCAATAAACATCTCCTTTGTCTTATCTGCATTTAAGGAGAGATTATTTTCCTGACACCAGGTTATAAGTGCTGCTACTTCCATTCTGTACGATGTTTCCTCTACACCATTAATGAGTCCGATGACTATGGTATCATTATTATCTTGGTGATGGTTTGGGAGGCCACGCAGTCATGGGTGAAGAGAGTGTCCAGCAGTGGGCTCGGGACACATCCTTGAGGGGTTCCTGTGCTCACAGTTCCGATGCCTGATGTCTGGTTTCCTACTCTGACTGACTGGGGTTGGTTTGTCAGGAAGTTCAGCACCCAGTTATGGAGAGAGGGTGTCCTTACTCTCCAAGTGTGTGAGGGCTGTGTGGATAGCAGCGTTGACAGCTTCTTAAGTAGACCGGTTTTGTCGATATGCTAACTGAAATGAGTCCAAGGTGGTTGGAAAGTTTCTTTGTATGTGTGACATGACTATCCTTTCAAAACACTTCATCATCATTAGGGTGGGTGCAACAGGATGATAGTCATTCAGGCGAGGTACAGTATGATGGTGGTGGACTTGAAGCAGATGGGCACCAGGGCCTGAGCGAGGGCCAGATTATAGATGTCCGTGAACACAGCAGCCAGTTCTGACAAGCAATAAAACTTTGGAGTTATGTGGTCTGACTGTCCAAAGTCTGGCCGGGGTGCAGCCTTGCATCTTTTAAGTGTCTTTTATTTACATTTATGGCATTTAGCAGACACCCTGAGTGACTGAGCAACTGAAGGTTAAGGGCCTTGCTCAGGGGCCCAGCAGTGGCAGCTTGGTGGACCTGGGGTTTGAACCCATGACCATCAGATCAGTAGCCAAACACCTTAACCACTGAGCTACCACATCCCTGTTTATGTTGCTGTACACTTAGTTGAGAATGTTATTCTCCCTTGTTGGAAAACACACGTGTCAGTAGTGCATGGGGTGAACATTCCTGAGGTTGCAGTGATTAAAATCACCAGTCGGAATTCCCAGCGTGCAGAATTCCCAGGGTCCACAGAACAGTGCTTTTCAACAACTTGCACATCTCCACACCATCTGTTGTTAACATACACACAGACGCCTCCTCCTATGGTCTTACTTGATGCTGATGTGCAGTCATCATCGATAAATGGTGTGTGAAGACCGAGAGACGAGTTTGTCGCTTTGTCCGGGAGCCAGTTTTCCGTGAATATAAGAGCACAACAATCCCTTATCTCACGCTGGGATGTAATTCTGTTTCTCAGCTCAACCATCCTATTTTCGAGTAAGTGCACATTAGCTAGCAGTAGGCTAGGTAACAGTGGTCATGTAGCTTTAGACTTTAGCCTAGTATGTAGCCCGCCTCTCTTGCCTCGTCTTTGTGGTCTGCGCCTCTCCCGCTCGCGTGACGCCAAGTACTGCAGTGTCTTCCCGGGGGTTGTTGTGGTCCAGGCATAGTAGGAAGTTACAGTCAACAGGTGATATTTAAGTTTGTGATGAATTTTACCTAAGGAGGGCACGGTGGCTTAGTGGTTAGCACGTGCGCCTCACATCTCCAGGGTTGGGGGTTCGATTCCCACCTCCGCCTTGTGTGTGTGTGTGGAGTTTGCATGTTCTCCCCGTGCCTCGGGGGTTTCCTTCGGGTACTCCGGTTTCCTCCCCTGGTCCAAAGACATGCATGGTAGGTTGATTGGCATCTCTGGAAAATTGTCTGTAGTGTGTGAGTGTGTGAGTGAATGAGTGTGTGTGTGTGCCTTGTGATGGGTTGGCACTCCGTCCAGGGTGTATCCTGCCTCGATGCCCGATGACGCCTGAGATAGGCACAGGCTCCCCGTGACCCGAGAAATTCGGATAAGCGTTAGAAGATGAATGAATGAATGAGTGAACTTTACATAAGTCCAGAAGTCCTTCCCTGCTGTATCTCACTGTCACATGCATGAACTGTGCATTTAAGACACTCGACAACACTAATACACATAGAAAATTGCGTCAGCCACGGTGGGCACCATGCTCCAATTTATAAAATTATTCAATAAAAACAAAAAATGAATAATTGTAGAATAGGATGGCTATTTTAAATAGAATGCTATAATGAAACAATAGAAAAAAATACATTACAATTACAATCATATTGTGTAAAGAAGCTCTGAATAGAATGAAAAAGAATAGAATAATAGCACAATAGCATGTCATGGAATGATATAATGAGTAAATAAATTATTCTCTCAATGCTAGAATAAATATGGAAAAATCGAATGCAAAACTAGAGAATAAAATAATGTAGAACAGGATCAAATAGAGCAGAGTAGAACTGAATAGAATAGAATGGAAAAGAAAAGTATCTGTGAAGTCAACCGCATCACTCACCTTGTCATGCAGGTCGTTCCGTTCGGCTGAGCCGCCAGGGTAAAAAGCACACAGCTTGGCTAAAAGAGTCTCGTTATCGGGGATCATCTGCAGCAGCCTGGCAGCCAGGTCCCTGTGTGTGAGAATCACACACACACACACACGCACACACACACACACACACACACACACACACACACACACACACACACACACACACACACACACACACACACACACACATAATGATAAATACAGTTAAACTCTATGCTGTATCCTATCTGGAATTAATTAAAGCTTTAAAGCCATAGAAATGTTTGTTCACTGGAGCTGAAGGTGATGCAGCATTTTAATGACTTGTTTAATGTGATAATCATCAATGTTTACGTTTCTAAATATCTCCTACTCTTCTAATAAGTCATCGTTTCTATAGCCACATCAACAACTTTTAAAAGCTTCCTGGAAAAAGAAAGAAGTCTCTAGAGTCAGCAGTTTGTGACTAGAGTTTACTGGAGAATTATTCCGATGTGAAGAGCGGAATTCAGTACCGAATACACACCGACATGCCTGATATCAACTCATTATCAAAGTTTAAAATCCTAAAAGTTTCTGTAAAGAAATCTATAACAACCCTTCATCATTGGCAAGTTAAAAAGGTTATATCTGGAATTCATGTAGAATTCATAGATGTTGTATGTAGAAGTGCTCAACAAATACATGTGAATTGAATGGAGGCTCCAAAAATATAGCAGATGACACGATGAACAAAAAAAAAAAAACGTTCTTATTATTGATCACGTGATCTGTTCATGTGTTGGAGATTAAACCAAATACAAATACGGGATTATTGTACTGTACATGACAACAGTGATGATATGGAGTGATGATTTCACACGTAAAAACAAACAAAAGTCAGAAAGTCAGAAATGTATTAAAAGGTGATACCTGTATCTGATGCATGGAAAGCTGTTGATGGGTTTGGATGATAAAACAAAGCAGATGAGCCATAACACTAATCACACAGCAGTCAAAAATACGTCATTCTAAAACCTCCTGGTTCCAGGGACACCTTTAATTTTAGTATAAATTTTAATTATAAATATAAAAGTTTTTTACTCCTGAATGATCGAAACTCATTCGCGTAAGCTCGTGATCGGTCAAGCCGACAAACTATAAGAACTATATAAGGATAAATAATTTTATATAATGTTAAGTTGTGATTCCCAGCATTGGAACAAAGTTACAATAATAATAATAATAATAATAATAATAATAATAATAATAATAATAATAATAATAATAACAACAACAACAACAACAACAACAACAATAATAATAATAATAATAATAATAATAATAATAATAATAATAATAATAATAATAATAATAATAATAATCGACCCTCCTGTCTATGCTTCACAGGTCCCTGGATGCCAGTTTGAAAACCACTGCTTACAAACGGCTGTGAAAACAGCAGTATGATGACACACAGCACACAGAATAATAATAATCTCCAAACACATTTTACTGGTTTATTTTGCATAATTAAGCTTGTCTTAATTTCTGTCTATTTTTGGAATTCAGTCTGTTTGTGATAAGAACTCGTACCATGTGGTTGTGGTCATGTATTTCCTAGCCAGGAGCTCCAGGACGTAATGAGTAGCTTCTTGTGCAGATTCTCCCAGCACTGTCCCCACACACACCGCTAGCTCCAGCTCATTGCCTCTTATTAGACTGGCCATAGCCAACTACACACACACACACACACACACACACACACACACAAAACAATATTTCCAGATATATTTCCATTTCAAGCTTGCGGCTGTACAGTGCATCTTCATACGCTGTGGCTTTATATTCAGTCACACACAGTCATTGCTGTTACTAAGCCTGTGCTATTCAGAAGTGTTCCACATGACATGGCATTCGAGTAAATCTTCGGCATGTTTCATTTAGCGAGCAATAAAATTCTAGGTCACTTTTCTGAGTCTCATGAAACCACAATATGCCAAACGTTGATAATCGTGTTCTTGGTGTTGTTATTGATGTCCTTCAGCTGCTTCCTGTTCGGGGCTGCCTCAGCCGTCCGAATAATTGATTTTGTAAGAGTTTTCACATCAGATGCCCTTCCTGACACAACCCTCTGATATTAACCGGGCTTGGAACCGGCTATGAGAGTTAAAATTGTGCTGTTGGTGTTATTTCCATCTTTGTGGTTTACTGTACTGTATATGTGACTAAAAAGCCCCGTCTCGGCTGCACCTTCTCTGTGGAGCAGGTAGTCGGGACCTACACACAGTTAATTAACACGATCAGAATGATCAAGGACTTAAGCAGGTGTGTATCTGAACTCTGAAATGAGTTTGATTGAAATGACCAAATTTTAATTGTAATTGACCTTCTAATGGTCTAGAAATAAACCACAGCATTTTCCTTTGCACTGTGCAGGCAATAATGTAATATAGAGAATGTACAGTAAACGCTACCTCTGTGTTATCTACAGCCAGATGACAGCAGGCCGCCAGTACTGCACAACCCTCCTGAAAATGCCACTCAGCAAGTTCTCTACACACTCCATGCAACAGCCTAGAGAGAGGAGGCACAACAAGAAGGAGCCTTTATTTGTCACATATACTGTACAATACAGTACAATTAAAGGTGGGGTCTCCGATATTTGAGAAATGCTTCAGAAAACTGAGTTGGGGCGATGTTCAGTGCGCATGTGTGACATTAGCAGAAAGCGGTTTTAACATCGACATGGAGGATAAAAACAAAGAAAGAAAGAGAAGAAAGGCTTACGATAAGGACAAGAAGTAGGACGTGTTAATATAGGATCAGCTTTCCAGCGCTGGAGAGAACTGAAGGAGCAGGAAGTCGTCCACATATTCACAGGTTGGAGTTTCCCGAGTCAATAACTCCTGAGCTAAACGCTGTTACTACACAAATAACACCTCTTTTCTATCGTAGTAATGTAGAAAGGCAGCTACAACCGTGTTTTGTGTAGTAACAGCGTTTAGCTCAGGAGTTATTGACTCGGGAAACTCCAATCTGTGAATATGCGCACATGTACACATGCGCACTGAACACTCTCTCCGCCCATATTTACAACACCCGCCACTTTCTGCTCATTGGCTACACGTTTGTTTAGGTTTTTCTTTTGTTTGGTGGCCTAACGCAGTTTTCAGATGCATTTCTCAAATATCGGAGACCCCACCCTTAAATAGTTGTCTTTTCACAGTTCAAGATCAGGGTCGGCATCTCTGAAGCAAAGAGGGTTAAGATCCAAACAGTAGGAGCTACTATAGGCATGATCATGATCCACAAAGCAGATTATTATACAATCACATATAATACATAGATAATTGAACCAACCGAATTTATTAAAAATGGAATTTAAGAAGAGAAAGGTGTGTTTGTTTGTGTGTACTTGCCCAGTGTAGAGCTCTATGTTGTCGTTGTCTATGGACACTGAATGGTTGATGGAAGTAATCGCAGGCCCATGAATATTTCCTTCACATGCTCCCTGTTCAAAACATATACACAGCTATAGTAGTATTGAGACAACACAAGAACACTGACACAGTAAACCATAACGATTAGATGTTTTCCAAATAGTTTATTGCAGTAAGCAGCTGCATGATGCAAAGCTACTCAGGCCGAATTACGCTTATTATTATTATTATTATTATTGTTATTATTATTATTATGCTGTGGAGGATAGTTAATAAATGTCATCAGTGATACACGAGAACAGACTCACCTGAGCGACAAGCAGCGCCTCCTTTAATTGCCCTCTGGAGGTGAAGAAACTCACCAGCTTTTTCACGTCTCCTGTGGCAATGCAGTAAGGGATCACGTCATTGTTGCCCTCCTGCATCAGCTGATCTGCTCTCCTACAGGGTGGGAAATATGCATGAATAAATTTTTAAACACAATAAAACAAACCAATGTAGAAAATCTTGGACATGATGTTGTTAAAGGAAACAATGACGTTTTGGAGAAGTTAGGGCTTTTTGTACTCTATGATGTTTTAATAATGCTTTACTAGTTCATGTACATGGAAATGTGATCACTTCTATAAAACATAAAGTCTATCTAGAAAATTTAACTCACAAAACCAAAATCCGCTACTGTTACAGAATTAAATTTGTATCTCAGGACGTTCCTCAGATACACTTCAACATTTATAGTTATTTTGCATTGATTAGCTTTAATGTTTTGAATTGTTAGAGATGTTTTTTTTTGGATATTACTACAGAATAAGACAATTTGCCAAAATTCTAAATGTAATGTAATAAACTGATGTTCTGTTTAAGTTTTAGAAGACGTGATGTCCTTGTATTCTTGTTTCAGTATAGAGGATTGGCGACAGTGTAAAATCCCATTTGGTTTAATTATAATTGTTAGTTTAGTTCTAAAATTGCATTTCTCCTCACATAAAAATATTAGACAATGTACTTTATTCTTCTGTTCTTCCTTATGGGGGTAAATAAATATCGTTTTGGAATCAATACATCTTGTATTTCATCGTTGTTTCAGTAAACACACAACACAGGGATCCAAAGTCAAAGTGATTATACGGCAATGTTTTATTCTGATGTCTTATATACTGTAATCTTTATTGTTCTAATTTGTCCTTGTGTTACACACATCAATGCAAAGCAACTGATTGAATCTGTTTTAGTGGAATTCACCTTTGCATCAGCTTCTTCCAGTATTTCATGGAGACTCCAGGAGCCACAGACAAAGCCTTCTCCCACTAATCAAAAACAAGAAGTCCTAATGAACTTAATGTCCTTAAAGACAAAACACCAACACGTCAGAGTTTTCATCCTTCACAAACCCTACCAAATAAAACCTTAAATATCGGTAAACAGTGTTGACAGTTCGGCCTAACCTTGGTGGTACTTTTCAATGCTTATTTCTATATAAAGAAATATAGGAAAAGATGATGAGATTCTGTGAAAGAAAACTTTACCTCTCCCAGCTCCACCATGAGTTCACAGTATCTCTGGATCTGTCCCAGTCTCAGGTGTATTTCTGCTGCAGACTTCAGTCTTTCCTCCTTACTGGGTGCTCCGATCCCACCGCCAAACTTCGACATCTTTACTATAGTCAGCTCCTGGGCCTCCGACTGCGACAGAGAGTAGAAACATGGAAAATATAATAATACGGTAAAGATAGTGAGAGTAATTGGAACCATGTCAACCCACCCTTTCATACAAGGACGCATTCTTCAGACTTAACATTAAAACCACTGGCAGATGAAGCAAATGACATTCCAATCCATGGAGAGCCTACAGTACTTATAGGGCAGGTACCAGATACTACAGCACCACCATCGGAGATCTTGTGGAGTCCATGTACAATATTCAATAAGTAGTTTTAATGTTATGGATTATCTAGGTATATACAACCAGTGTGTGAACTCTTGCCCATTTTGCCAACCTTGTATAAAAATATGTATATATGTAATAAATGACACCATTAGTAGATTAGTAGATATTTTTCCCCCATAATGCTGTAATAAAGAGAATTTAAGTTCTCTGACAGCAGCCTGTTGTGTATACACTGGTATTAGACACACCCACTCCAACCTGAGCTCAGATCAGTTTCTGTTTCCTGAGAAGTCACGACTCATTGTGAGGATCCAGAGAAAGAGCTACGAAAAGACAAGGAGCTTCCAAATCTCTCTAAAAAAAACAGTATGTATTCACGTTTTATCTTTTATCCAGGGTTGTATAAAGTAGTAGAAAGCAATACTTGAGTAAAAGTACAAGAATCGTATTAGAAAAAGACTTTGGTAGAAGTGAAAGTTGACTTTTAGAATATTACTCTGGTAAAAGTCTTAAAATATCTGATATTTACCCCTCGGGAGTCGGTGAACACGTATACGCGTTTTGTGGCATAATCTCCTGTTAAGGCTGAAAAGAACTTAAATAAGTCGTGGCCTAATGGTTAGAGAGTCTGACTTGTAATCCTAAGGTTGTGGGTTCGAGTCTCGGGCCGGCCACGACTGAGGTGCCCTTGAGCAAGGCACCGAACCCCCCAACTGCTCCCCGGGCGCCGCAGCATAAATGGCTGCCCACTGCTCCGGGTGTGTGTTCACGGTGTGTGTGTGTTCACTGCTGTGTGTGTGCACTTTAGATGGGTTAAATGCAGAGAACGGCAGAAGATTCGGGTTGTTTTATTTACCTGTCTGTGAAGAGTGGTGACCGAGACCGAGATCGCAGAGAACGCACTCGGTTTATTTTCTTTATTCTACAAAATAAACCGAGTGCGTTCTCTGCGATCTCGGTCTCGGTCACCACTCTTCACAGACAGGTAAATAAAACAACCCGAATTTCAGCGAATACTTGCCTCAAATACAAAATAAATATATGCACAGAAAGCTTGAAATGGCTAATTTTAAATAAACAAGTTCAAGTCAAAAACAAATAATCTATTTTTATGTAATCTGTAAGAAAGTAAGGAGTGGTCCGGTTTCTCCTGTTTCACCTAATTATAAGTACTGTAATGTGTTCCCGCCTCCCTCTGAGCGCGCTGTTCATATGCAAATGAATCGAGGTGTCCCGGGGGGGTGCACACACAGCACACACACATGGTAAGCCATACCCAGAATTTGTTTTCTGCATTTGACCCATCCAAAGTGCACACACAGCAGTGAACACACACACACTGTGAACACACACCCAGAGCGGTGGGCAGCCATTTTATGCTGGGGAGCAGTTGAGGGGTTCGGTGCCTTGCTCAAGGGCACCTCAGTCGTGGCCGGCCCAAGACTCGAACCCACAACCTTAGAGTTACGAGTCAGACTCTCTAACCATTAGGCCACGACTTGCCCCTTTGCAAAGCCAAGCATGGTAAGAGGCAGGACACTCCATGGAAATGCCAGGTGATACACAAGTGAATACACATGTGATGTTCACTTGTGTATTCAGCTGAAAAGGAACTGTTTCCTAGAGAGGCACAAAGATGTATAACTGTTCAATTCTGGGTACTATGTGACAGAGTAGGTTAGTGAGCTTCTACAAACCTTACACCCTTTTTTATCTTGCACTCTAATTGTTGACACTGTTTTTTGTTTTTTTGCACAGTTTAGCCCTGATTGAGTCTTCTGTGTTATTACTAACTACTAAAGTTATTTTGAACTTCAACTTATCGCTTCAACTAGCACTTCTTTCCTTATCTTTTGCATTAAAAAACAAACAAACAAAAAAAAAAACGTTGACACTTTTTCATTGTAACTTTGAACAATGTTTTAAACTCATGTAACCTAGTGAACCAGCATTAATGTATTCAATGTTAGAGATTTAAGCACTTATGTACGTCGCTCTGGATAAGGGCGTCTGCCAAATGCTGTAAATGTTATATGTTAAATGATAGTTAAATATTCTAAATAAACTACAAACAAAAAATATACAATAATTTATTTTGTCCTCACATTCTTTCTTGTAACTCCTCTCTCAGTCACACACACACACACACCTGTAAGGCTCATTATGCAGCTCATTATGCGGGCCTTTGTCTTCTCAGGTGTGAATCACACTAATATTCATGATAGTTGACGCCTACTCGCATATGCCCTTTACAAACAAAAAGTGTCTTCGAAAATTTAAATCAATATATTGTTTTCTGTGAGCGAGTAAACAGGATGATTTTCACATAATTTTGAAGCGAAAACTGAAGGCTACAAGATCCAATTCTCAACAGTCCTGTGAACCGACATTCTGTATGTGTTTTATGGCCTTATTCAGGTGATTTAAAATGTTTCATTTTTCACTAACCACGCATAAAAATTGTTTTCTCAAAAACACAATCATGTACATACAAGCTGCTCACAGATTATTGTAGTCCAGTTTGTGCTGATTACAGTGATATTAGACTTTAGCCATTTATATCTTTATAAGCAACTGAAAAAAGCACAAATGTCAGGGGATGACAAAACTTCTCCAGGCCCTAAAAATACCCTTAGACCTCAGAGGGTTAATTCTGTATTTTTTCATATTTTTCTTTACAGACGCTGTGCTAAAGCCTGACCATGCCCAAAGTTCGGACCCTGAATGAACTGGCCCAGCTGCGTGAGTCAGGATTCGGGCTGCCATGGCCAAGACACGGCCTGAAGCTGCTCTACTGGTTTGCTAACAAGTTTGTTGATTTTGATGAAAAGAAAGCCATGTGCTGGCGTTATGACCCAGAGAGAAGATTGTACGGTTTCCATCCATTTGAGAACAGATATGATGGATATGTTCAGCTCCTGCCTGATACTAACCTTGATTACTACGAGGTGGGAAATCTGGGCAAACCATTAGCGAACAGACTGCCCAAATACGTACGAAGAGATTACACCGGTCACCATGACCACAGTAATATAGACCGCGTCATTGTTAGTGTTAAAGATGAGTATATTGACAGAGTCTATGTGACCGAGCACTGCGGTGAATCAGACTACAACCCACATGGTACCTACCGCATCACCAGGGGCCTCATTATGATCCTCCAGGATTATGATCTAGATGAATTTCTAAATAAAATGGAAATCTAAAGTTCGGGATGTAAATATACGTACAAATTCCATACATATTATGCTATATACATTTAAATTCTTAAACCAGAAGTTTTACCATGACTGTAATTCCGTCTGTAACAGAAATCACTGTTTCTATTCATCATTCTATATCATTTCTATAATTTAATCGTTTCTATAGTAACAGCTCATTCAACCAGGGCTCCAACGGAGGATGAAGTCTAAGAATATACAGATGAAGAAAACGTTATTCGAAGGAAAAACATTGTTGATATGTCGAACTGAAGGAGTCTCGCGGATGTTCGGCTTCAACTCAGACAGCTGTGGTATAAGAGGAAGGAAACATTTGAAGACCCTCAAGATCATAACCGTAATTATACTCCGCCTTCATCAAACCATCCTAGCTTGGATTCTTTTCCTTTAACAGCACAACGCTATTATTTCCTTATTCAGGCCATACTATGGGTGTGTTTCACAGAATAGCTCTAGAAAAGAAATTAAAGAAATTAAATAAACTTTAAAAAAAAAAAAAATATATATATATATATATATATATATATATATATATATATATATATATATATATATATATATATATATATAAATATTTTGTCTAATTGTGTGTGATAAATGGATAATTATTGCAATAAATGGAATGCAATAACAATTTGAAATAAAAACTATTTTCCTAAAACCATTTTTTTGGCCTTTTGAACATGCTGTTCAGTTTATTTATCATGGACTGGCTATTAACTGAAGCTAAAAATGATGCAGCTTTATACATTTTTAGGGGTGCTGGAGCACCTCTAAATAGGGGCTAGCCTCGCCCATGATGAGTAGCACTCTGAGGGTCGCCGACGAGAAATGTTTGGGTTATGAGCTTTGCGAAATCCAACTTGAAATATTAATATCACAGAATGTATAAAAGCTTGGAGAGTGTTTCTTGGTTTGTTATAATCTTTGCATTTTAATTACTTTTACTTATTGTAATACTGTTTGATTATTTGAAGGAGATTTTTATTTGTAATTTTCTTTTATTTATTTTACATATATCACACACACCTATTTGTATTACACTACTTTTAAGAAAAACAAGGCTTCCCATTGTGAGGACCCTGAAAAGACAAAAAGGTCTAAGTCTGACTCCTTCATTTAAAGATTCAAACAACAGATTATTGTTTTTTTTATTGCTAATTGGGGACATCAGGCCACCTGTTAAGGGACATTAGCCCAGCTCATTAGGGACATCAGACTACCTTGTAAAAAATACCAGACCACCACTTGAGGGACATCAGACCACTCTCAAGGGACATCAGACCACTTTGTGAATAACATCAGACCACCTCTAAAGGGACATCAGACCACTGCTCAGGGAACATCCGACCACCTTGTGAGGGACACCAGAACACATCATTAGGGACATCAGAACACACTGTGAAGGACACCAGACCACCTCTTGTGAGACACCAGTCCATAAATTAATATAGTTTGCAGTTCTTTAAACAGCAAGAAGAAAATAAAACATGGTCATCATTAATACGGTGAAGTTTTTTTGTAAGGAAATGTTTACTTAACATTTTTGCTAGGAGTCACTAGGAGTCAGAGGAAAAGCTGTAACTTTTAGTCGAACATTTAAAAAGTTTACGCTTTTTGGATCTTTCTCTACAACATGAGAAGCTTTGATTTTTTTCCTTTATTAACTTTAAGAAGTAGAAAAAAAAAGAGACAGAGAGGATGGTTAGAAAACAACACCCTCAGTAATTATATTAATAACAGTAATTTTTTTATCTAAAAATAAAACACATCAGCACACATCTGTATTTGACCGCATTCAACATAGGCATAAACTTTCTTTCCCTTTAGAACTTTATACAGTGAATTCTATTCTAAAGTGTATTTTTTGTATTCCCAATGTTTCTGTTTTTAGACTTAGATTAAAACAAAATTTGAATAAAATATAATAAAAGGTTGGATGTTTAATTCTTTAATAAATAAAAATGCTTACTGTAGCACTTGGGATCTGTGGTATAAGAGCCACTTGGGAAAACAATTGGTCTAAGAGCCACTTGGAAATATAAAAATATGTATAAATAATAACCATTAGTAGATTAGTAGATATTTTTCCCCCATAATGCTGTAATAAAGATAATTTAAGTTGTCTAACAGCAGCCTGTTGTGTAAACACTGGTATTAGACACACCCACTCCAACCTGACCTCAGATCAGTTTCTGTTTCCTGAGAAGTCACGACTCATTGTGAGGATCCAGAGAAAGAGCTACGAAAAGACAAGGAGCTTCCAAATCTCTCTAAAAAAAACAGTATGTATTCACTTTTTATCTTTTATCTGCATCATAAAGGTCTAGAGTAAAACGTTTTACAGAATCAACTGTAACTGAATATAGAACTGAACGTACACTGTGTTTCTCAGCCAGATCTGTCCCATGGGTACTTACTCTGTCTGTCTGTCTGTCTGTCTGTCTATCTGTCTTTCTATCTATCTATCTATCTATCTATCTATCTATCTATCTATCTATCTATCTATCTATCTATCTATCTATCTATCTATCTATCTATCTATCTATCTATCTATCTATCTATCTATCTATTGCGTTGATTATAGCACACATTTGCCAAGGCATTGCCACCACAATTGCTTTCATTTCTCGCTAAGATCTTGTATCGATGATGAAAGATTGCGTAAAGTTTTCTCCAGTACAAAGATTCTCAATGAGTTTAAGGTCTGGCTGGACCCTGAGGTGGCCAATACATGTGTGTAAATGAAATCTCTCGTTCCCTGAACAGCTCTCACAATTTCAGCCTGATGAATCTTGGCACCTTCGTTTTGGAATATGTCCGGAAATCAACACAGAAAACCAGAAGTTCCCATTGTGTGGACTGCATTAGTAAATACAGCCACGAGTTTCAATGATTACTAATGTTCTAATTTCCCCAAACATTCAAGATTCAAGATCTCCATAGATGTTCTCTTTGCTTGATGCAGGCTGACTTATAAATTACTGGTTGTCAGCTAAAATCTATTAATCACTTCAATAATACTCAAGTGAAAGGCCACTTTAAATCCACTTGGTGAATTTTTCCCCTTTTCTTTGGCCATCTCTCTCTCTCTCTCTCTCTCTCTCTCTCTCTCTCTCTCTCTCTCTCTCTCTCTCTCTCTCAATTCAATTCAATTCAATGAGCTTTATTAGCATGATTGTGGTGTTTACAGTGTTGCTAAAGCAGGTCATTGCAGTATTGGTTTAAAGATCAATAAACAAGGCAAAAATGTGCGTGTGAGTGAATGCGTGAGCGAGTACATGAGCGAGTGCGTGAGCGAGTACGTGAACAAGTACGTGAGCGAGTACGTGAGCGAGTGCCTAAGCGAGTGCGTGAGAGAGTGCTTGAGCGAGTGCGTGGGTGAGGAGCGAGTACGTGAGCGAGTGCGTGGGTGAGCACGTGAGCGAGTGTGTGGGTGAGGACGTGAGTGGGTACGTGAGCGAGTGCGTGAGCGAGTGCGTGGGTGAGGACGTGAGCGAGGACGTGAGCGAGTACGTGAGCGAGTGCGTGGGTGAGCACGTGAGCGAGTACGTGAGCGAGTGCGTGGGTGAGCACGTGAGCGAGTGCGTGGGTGAGGACGTGAGCGGGTACGTGAGCGAGTGCGTGAGCGAGTGCGTGGGTGAGGACGTGAGCGGGTACGTGAGAGAGTGCGTGGGTGAGCACGTGAGCGAGTCAGATATTTACATCAACTAAAATAAACTTGTTCCTTGAGTGAAGCATGAACTGTAAGAATTGGGTTTTGTTAAAAAGGGGCAGATCTTTTAAACGTTCTAATGCTGCTTTCCAGTTTCGAAAATCTGTCGAAATAAACGTGTAATTTTCAGAGAAAGCAACACCAAACACTCGACATGGAAAACAAAAGCATGCATCGCGATCTACAGAATATTCAAGCCACGGCCGTGACTGATACCAAGCGGCCAAAAAACATCTCTCTGTCCCTCCAAAAAGAGTTCGGGGGTATGATTTCAGAACCGGCTGGTAAGGATTCGCCCTGTTTAAATTATTCGGGACAGAATTGCTGCATCTTTCAGTGGGTGTATTTGTGCTTTTGACACCATCGGAAGCTGCAGATGAACTCGACTCATCCATTTCTCCGACCTCATTGCTGCAAATGGATGAGGAGGTGGTAGCTGTGTCCTGGAGAGCTAAAGTGGTTTTCTTTTGGCCTTTCGGAACAAGAAATCTGTACATGTTGTATTTTATTAGGCCATATATAGTGTGTTAATCAAGTTCACTAACAGTTCTAATAAAGTTACTGTGACTGTCGTTTATTACTCTATAAGCATGTCCGTTTAGCTCAAAGGTTGCGTGAATGTGAATAAATGAGCTAAGTCTGTCTGTCTGTCTAGGAGGGGAAAAAAGGGGGTTGGGCAGAAATTAGAAAATAAAGTATCTCGAGCTGAATTGAATATCGCGCCAATTTTGTAATTGGCTGTTATGTGGTGTGGGGCCAGGGTGGGCCAAGCCTCTGATTGGGTGGGCCAGGCCCACTCTGGCCCCCCCGTGGAGCCGGGCCTGAAGCGAGTGCGTGAGCAAGTACGTGAGCGAGTGTGTGAGCGAGTACGTGAGCGAGTGCATGAGCGAGTGCGTGGGTGAGCTCGTGAGCGAGTGCGTGGGTGAGCACGTGAGCGAGTATGTGAGCGAGTGTGTGAGCAAGTACGTGAGCGAGTGCGTGGGTGAGCACGTGAGCGAGTATGTGAGCGAGTACGTGAGTGAGTACGTGAGCGAGTGCGTGGGTGAGCACGTGAGCGAGTATGTGAGCGAGTGCGTGAATTAACGGTTGAATCAACAGTTTTTACAAAGTGGTGTTTGTTTATATGTGCATTGTATTTCTGTCTGTCTGTTTATATGAAGGTCTATGTACAGTAGAGGTCATATGTTTACATCCTTTCTGCTGAATCTGCAAACAATTAAAAAGAAAATAGAGGGATCTTATAAATGCCATTTTTTATTTAGTTCTGCCCTGAATACACTATTCCATATCACAGATGTTTATATATAGACAAGACAAAATAACAACCAAATTTACACAATTGAACCAATAAAAAGTTTACATCCCTGTAATTCTTAATATTGTGTGTCATAACCTGGTTTTGGGAGAGTTCTTCATGTGTCCCTTGCTTGTCCTGCCTGCAGGTCTTCAGAAAAATCCTTCAGGTCCTGCACATTCTTTGCTTTTCTGACCCCCATCCAACTCATGTTGTATAATTTTAAGATCCATCTGTCACACAAAGGATGACTGAGGGACTCGTACACAACTTTCACTGATGCTCAACAGGCTACATTAAGATCCTGGGGGGGGGCGGGGGGCGGGGGGGGGACTTTTAAACAGGATGTTTGGTGTAAAGTGTTATTATTTTGTGTTTTTGTACCTGTCTATCTGCATAACATGGACTGTGATGAAAACATTATTGTATATGTTTCAATATTAATTCTGTATTTTTTCATATTTTTCTTTACAGACGCTGTGCTAAAGCCTGACCATGCCCAAAGTTCAGACCCTGAATGAACTGACCCAGCTGCGTGAGTCAGGATTCGGGCGGCCATGGCCAAGACACGGCCTGAAGCTGCTCTACTGGTTTGCTAACAAGTTTGTTGATTTTGATGACGACAATGCCATGTGCTGGCGTTATGACCCAGAGAGACGATTGTACGGTTTCCATCCATTTGAGAACAGATATGATGGAAATGTTCAGCTCCTGCCTGATACTGGCCTTGATTACTACGAGGTGGGAAATCTGGGCAAACCAAGAGCGAACAGACTGCCCAAATACGTCCGAAGAGATTACACCGGTTACCATGACGACAGTAATATAGACCGCGTCATTGTTAGTGTTAATGATGAGTATTTTGACAGAGTCTATGTGACCGAGCACTGCGGTGAATCAGACTACAACCCACATGGTACCTACCGCATCACCAGGGGCCTCATTATGATCCTCCAGGATTATGATCTAGATAAATTTCTAAATGAAATGGGAATCTAAAGTTCGGGATGTAAATATACGTACAAATTCCATACATACTATGCTACATACATTTAAATTCTCAAATCAGAAGTTTTACATTTTACAAAGCTCAAATTTTCCATGACTGTAATTCCGTCTGTAACAGAAATCACTGTTTCTATTCATCATTCTATATCATTTCTATAATTTAATCGTTTCTATAGTAACAGCTCATTCAACCAGGGCTCCAACTGAGGATGAGGTCTAAGAATAAACAGATGAT
>NC_062521.1:28800386-28862886 GCF_022655615.1 Tachysurus fulvidraco | reverse complement strand
CCTCAGGAAGACGTCTCCGCTGCATCCGATCCCGCACCAGTCGACTGAGGGATAGCTTTTTCCCCTCAGGCTATCAGACTAACCAACAATCACAACTACTACACCCTACAGCATACTTTTACGATATGGTACGCCACACACTGGCCATAACTTCGGACTATCCACTGGACCATACACTCACACTGCACTAGACACACTGGACTTTACATTCACACTGCATTCAATGCCGTAATCCATCTGCTACCACTAGATACCATCCGATGCACACTTCTGTACCTGTACAATCTGTTTTGCACCTTATAGTATTTGATATAGAATATATTTACAAATACAATCTGTACCTGTACAGTCTTTTTTGCACCTTATAGTATTTTATATATAATATATTTACATATATTTACACATATACATAAATAAATGCATACTGAATATAATGTGTAGTGCTACTGAAAGGAGGCCCAATAGTACACCATGTGTACTGACACGTATGAGCATATTGCACATGTTCATTTGCTGATTCCATTATCTGGTTGTTAATTGTACATACAGTATTGTACACACATCGTACCGACTATATATATGAGCATACTGCACATTTCACCCGTTGATTTCATTATGTTGTTAATTGTATATATGGTACATACATATTGCACTGACTATATGTATGAGCAAATTGTACATTTTCACTTGTCAACTCATTACCTATATATTTATTGGTATATCTGTACAACTGTTCTGCAATTTCTGGGGTTCGCTCCTAAGAATTTCACTCACCAAGGCACATGTGCTGTGGTGATGTGACAATAAAAGTGACTTGACTTGACTTGACTTGACAGAGTAATACAAATCAACTCCACACTTTTCAGATATTTATTTGTAAAACATTTTGGACACCATTTATAATTGTCCTTCTACTTCACAGTTATGTGCCACTTTGTGTTGGTCTATCAAATAAAATCCCAATTAAATCCACTTTTGTTTGTGCTTGTAACGTGACACGATGTGGAAAAGTTCAGTGGGTATAATTACTTTTGCAAGGCATTGTAACTGAGCACATTGATCAGATTTCGACAATCACCTCATTAGAGATATCAGGTGTCTGACCTTTGGATAGCTTTCTAATAAGAACAGAGTACTGGAGCTACCAAGCGTCAAGTCAAGAAGCTTTTATTGTCATTTCAACCATATATAGCTGATGCAGTACATAGTGACATGAAACGGCACATCTCCAGGACCGTAATGCTACATGACAACATAAAGCTACATAAAACAACACAGAGTAAAGGACTTAAAGTAAGGTGTCCTACTGTAGCAACATAAAGTGCATCGTTTGCAACCTAGTGCAAACAGTGCGGGACAAAAGACAGTGCAAACAGATGATACAAAACACTATAAGACAATACAGAAAAAAGCTCCGACCAACAAGATGTGTAAACAAGATGCAGCGTGTTCGCACCTGAGAGACATCAAGTGAGCTCTGATCAAAGGTTTGAGGAAGACAAGATCATGCATCATGAGTACAGCTGATGCATAAGTGTACACACACACACACACACACACACACACACACACACACACAGCTGCAGATGCTACCCATATATCATACTTTCGACTGTTCTGATGCTTCTGTAGGTTCTAAAACAATCCACAAGTGCAACTTCAGCCTATTTAACTGTAACAACAGTAAGTTGTTGTTCATTTTGTTATTTTATGGATGGTTTCTTTAACATTAGCTTGTTCCAAAGATATTTGGAATAATTCACTCACTCACACTCATTTTCTACCGCATATCCGAACTTCTCGGGTCACGGGGAGCCTGTGCCTATCTCAGGCGTCATCGGGCATCGAGGCAGGATACACCCTGGACGGAGTGCCAACCCATCACAGGGCACACACACACACACTCTCATTCACTCACACACACACTACGGACAATTTTACAGAAATGCCAATCAACCTACCATGTACGTCTTTGGACAGGGGGAGGAAACCGGAGTACCCGGAGGAAACCCCCGAGGCATGGGGAGAACATGCAAACTCCACACACACAAGGCGGAGGCGGGAATCGAACCCCGACCCTGGAGGTGTGAGGCGAATGTGCTACCCACTAAGCCACCATGCCCCCCTGGAATAATTCAATGTAATAAAAATAATAATTACAATTAAAATAACAAGGAAGCCTAATAGTTTATGCCTAAAAGTTTGATTTGCAGTTATCACTTTTTTTTCCACATAAAAAAAAAAGGCTTGTGATTTTAGGCTCATGGTATTATTAAGTCTGTAGCCTAGTGAACCAGAGTTAGTGTCCTCAATGATAGAGACTTAAAAGCACTTTTGCATGTAGCTATGGATAAGCGAGTCTGACAAATGCTGTAAATGTAAATTATTTTTTTATGCAAACAATACGAATCATTTTCATACAGTGTCACACTCCAGGTTGTGTTCTAAAGCACAGGAAAGACCTTGAAATGTATTTCCAGCCATAGTAACAGATAAGAAACATAAACCAATCATCGGCTACAGGATTTTATTATTTACTTTATTACTTTTGTTCTCCTGAACTTTAACTCCACTTCCTGTAAATACGGAACTCAGTGATATGTACTGGACCTCGGATCACGAGATTTTTGCTGTTCTGAAGAAAACAATCTTCCATTCCTTAAAATCAGTAAGTATAAAGGGAATAATTTTGATGTTCCAACAACAAATGAATGGTTTTTACTAATATTATTTGTTAAATATATTTTTTTGCCTTCATTTCAGTATCAGTATTGTCATTTTGCTCTGCCGGTGGAAGAAAGCGACGATTGTTAAACAAATCTATAAAACATTATTTATTTTTTTATCATATACAAGCTGTAGTCTGCTTCAAGGCAATGTGTTGTTGTGTAAAACTTTGGAGATTGGATAAAAGTTTACTGGGACACACCAACAGTATCAGGACAAATCAGTTGCTGTTTCCCAGGCAGAGAAAATGCCGAGAGAAAACGATATCAGCGACGAGAGTGAAGGTCATGAAGCGAGATTTGGGACAGGATTACTGAATTGAGAAATAAATAAAGGCTTGTATTAAAAAAAAATGAAATAAAACTGTTTAGATATAACTAATTAGATATTTAATAATATTATTATTTATAATATTTATTAATATTTATTTCAAATACAGATTAGATGTACAAACCATGTAGTAATATACAGTGTAATATACTTTCTTATATCAATATACATATTTTTTTCAAAGATGCACACACACACACACACACACACACACGCACACACACACACACACACACACACACACACACACACACACACACACACACAAACACACACCCCCCCCCCACCCCCCCACACACACCCGCGCGCGCACACACACACACACACACACACACACACACACACACACACACACACACACACACACAGAGTGAAGAGGGGCATCTAGATTAATTAATTAACCCTGACATATTGTCTATATTTAATATGGTTATATTTTTGTGGATCTTCATAGATTTTTTGTAGGTTGTATTAGCAGCCAAAACCTGTATTTACACAGAGCAGCTAACTATCTGAGAGTGTTTAACGTGCGGGATCGAACCTGGATTTCTACGGTAATCACAATGACCCGCGTGCAGAGAATCAGAGCCAAATGCAGGATCGAGTGAAACACGGCTTTAATTAACAAGTAAACTACAAGCAGACTTACACTAAACACGGGACAAATACAACATGATAGATACATAAAACATAACGTCACTAGGTTACGACCGTAACCATAGTTCCCTGAGGAACGAGACGCTGCGTCGAAACGCTATGAGAATGCCCTCTGCGTGACCGCGCTCTGAACCACGTGTGTAATCTGACCAATAGGCTTTGGAACGCGACGTCATCGGCGGGTGACTTCGCGTAAACAGGAAGCTACAAATGGCTGCGAGATGGACAAGACGCTAGCTCCTGTGAGAGAAGGTAAGCGCCGCAAGGGATGCAGGGAGTGTGGCACGGAGACGCAGCGTCTCGTTCCTCAGGGAACTATGGTTACGGTCGTAACCTAGAGACGTTCCCTTTCGGAACTCGAGCTGCGTCGAAACACTATGGGAACGAGTGTCCAATCACGCCACACTGACCAGACCCTGCTTAGAGAGTGAGGACCTCGGCACCTGCACGTAGAACAGAGGAGCCCGGGGTGGCTCTGAGGTCAAGGACATAGAACTCGACAAAGGTCAGCGGGGTGGACCAACCCACAGCGTCACAGATGTCTTGGAGTGCCACTCCAGTGGACCAGGCCGTAGAGGCCGCCACACTCCGGATGGAGTGAGCTCGGACCCCGAACGGTGCGGGGAAGCCAGAGGGCTTGGGAGCCGACAATCGCATCCACTATCCATCTGCTCAACGTCTGCACAGCGGCCAGGAAACCCTTCCTGTTAGGGCCGTAGCAGACGAGCAGCTGCACCGATTCTCTCCATGGACTTGTCCTGCGGAGGTAAGTGACCAGTGCTTGCACTGGACACAGTCGGTTCTGTCGCTCCTGTTCGGGGGCTGTAAATGGAGGAAGCTCTGGAGCGGAGAAGGGTCTCTCCTACCTCGTAGAGAGACCAGCCGCTATGAACTGTGCCCCCTCAGGGGCCACAGCCACAGCCTCCACAGCTCTGGGCGGGGGTGCACCAGGGTTCCGCCCGCCTGTGAGAAGAGATCCCTCCTGGGAGGAATTTCCCACGGAGGGCCTTCGAGTAGGGACACCAGATCCGCAAACCATGGCTTGCCCGGCCATCGAGGTGCTACAAGGAGGAGACGAACTCCATCCCGGCGAATTCTCTCCAGAACTCCAGGGAGCAGTGCAATCGGAGGAAAGGCGTACAGGCGTAGCCTCGGCCATGACTGCACCATGGCATCCAGACCTAACGGGGCTGGGTGAGAGAGTGAGAACCAGAGGGGACAGTGCGAGGTTTCCCGGGTCGCAAACAGATCCACCTGGGCTCTGTAGAACCTCCGCCATATGAACTCCACCACCTCGGGGTGGAGACGCCATTCCCCAGGCCTTGGCCCCTGCCTCGACAGGGCATCTGCTCTGACATTCAACCGTCCCGGGATATAAATGGCCCTCAAAGAGAGGAGTCTGTCCCGAGACCACAAGAGGACCGCTCGTGCTAACTTGTACAAAGGGCGAGATCGGAGGCCCCCTTGGTGGTTGATGTAGGAGACCACCGCAGTATTGTCCGGACCAATACATGGCGATCTCTCAGGTCCCGGAGGAAGTGTTTTAACCCCAAAAACACCGCCATCATCTCCAGGCAATTTATGTGCCACGAGAGACGTGGGCCGCTCCACAGACCTTGGGCGGAGTGGCCACTCATGACCGCACCCCACCCCGTGAGGGAGGCGTCGTGTCACAACCTCGGGGAGGAGAGGACGCGAACTGAATCGTGTAGCCGTCCTCTATGGTCCGCAGGACCCACCGGGAGACTCCTGGCAGCTCCTCCCAAGCTGTCAGAAAGTTCCTCAGGGGAACCAGCCCCTCAGGGCTGGCCTCTGACCCACTCAGAGCAGCTGGGGCCAAGCCCTGCAGCTGATGGCGCCTTGCGAGAGGCGGCGGACCCTCCCCCTCCACCACGAACCTTCGGGTGGAAAGGTGGGGAGCGAACCGCTGGAGGGAAGCCGCGCCCTGAAGCACATCTTGTGGCAGGGCAGACAGACCAGCCTCCATGACCTGAACGGCCGTTGAGACCTCCTGAGAGGCGGCGGGCCTCCCCCATCCGTACAGAGACTTTGGGCGGAAGTGGAGGGAGGTGCCCGCTGGAGGGGGGCCGTGCTCTAAAGCACATCCTGTGGCAGAGCCAACGGCCTAGCGCCCCGGTGGTGCAGGGGAGGGATGGGCACCGTCACGTGAGGCGTGCCCCAACCGTAGATCGTCAGGATCTACGCACCACTGCCCGTTTGTCGGACGCGAGGGTGACCCTCAGGTCACCCTGCTCCTTCCTGGGCCTAGAGCGTCGCCTTGAGCCCTTAGGCCCTGCCCGCGGAGAGCGGGTGGCCACGCTCTGTCTCTGGGCTTCGCGGTGCCGGGAAGGACCAGGCTGGGGCTGCCGCCGAACAGCCCCATGAGATCGCCGAGGGAGGTACTGCTGAAACGCAGCCGACTGCTTCCTAGACTCCTGGAACTTGTGTACGACCGCCATCACAGCGTCGCAAAACAGTCCAGGAGGAGCCATCGGTGCGTCCAGTAGCACAGCTCGATCCTTGTCCGGGAGGTCGGACAAGGTGAGCCACAGATGCCTTTCTGTGGCCACCAGGGCCGCCATGGACCGCCCAACAGCCCGCGCCGTGTGCTTCGTGGCCCGAAGAGCCAAGTCGGCAGTGCGACGCAACTCCTCAATATCAGCGGTCCCGGAGCTAAGTCCCTCATCCAAATCATGTAGCAGGTCAGCCTGGTATGCCTGCAACACACCCATGGTGTGGAGGCAGCCCGCGGCCTGACCTGCTGCCGTGTAAGCCTTCCCTACTAAGGCTGACGTAGCATGTAGCGGCTTAGTAGGGAAAACCGGAGCCTTTAGCGACGATGCTACTTTAGGGGAGAGATAGCTAGCCAGCATCTCTTCCACACGTGGCATTGCCCCGTAGCCACACGCCTTAGCCCCAACCACATTCGCGTAAAGCGAGGAGTGACTAGGCGAAGTGCGCGTAGAGTACGGGGTTTTCCAGGATCTGGACACCTCGGCGTGCAGATCGGGGAAAAAATGGCAGGCTCCGGCGCCGAGGAAGTGACACAGGGCACAGGAAACGCTCATCCAGCTTACTGGGTGTGCGCTGCTTCTGCTGCTCCACCGGCCAATCTAAATCCAGTTTGGCTACGGCTCGTGTCACAACCTCGAGGAGCTCCTCATACAGCACAGGCTGTGAGGAGCCCACGGGCTCGCTAGCATCCATCAGCTCTCCTTCCTCGGAGGGAGAGACATGTAATGCCGCGCTGCTCGCACCGGGAGAAGAAGCAGCCATCGGGCCTGCTTCTCCGCGAGAGCCGGAGCTCGATTCAGCAGACGAGGCTGAAGAGGACTCATCTGCCTCCAATCCCACTGCTAAATCGGCCTGCGAGCCCCACGAGCGCCGGCGCCGCTTTGCCTCGGCAAGAGCGGGACCGGAGCCGCGAGGGAGAGCGCTCTTCTCGCGCATCTTCGAGAAGAGCGCTCTCCGGGAGTGAAGCGTGCGCATAGCCATGCGGCTGCAATGCGAGCAATCGACTCCCTCAAGAGCCGATTGTGCATGCTCCACTCCCAAGCAAACAACGCATCGATCGTGCGAATCCTTCCCGGTAATAAAACGGGGACACGGAAAAACACACTTTCGGAAGTTCTGTCTGCTAGCCATCACTCGATCAGAAAAACACAGTATCAGAAAACAGCGCTTACCTGAACGAGCAGAAGCTAGCGTCTTGTCCATCTCGCAGCCATTTGTAGCTTCCTGTTTACGCGACGTCACCCGCCGATGACGTCACGTTCCAAAGCCTATTGGTCAGATTACACACGTGGTTCAGAGCGTGGTCACGCAGAGGGCGTTCCCATAGCGTTTCAACGCAGCTCGAGTTCCGAAAGGGAACAAAAACATGGAAACCTTGAAACACGTCCAAACGTACCTATTGCCTGCTAGCACTGGTGGTCGGCAGGGAACTCTCGCAGCAGCTCCTAACAGAGTGGCGTTGGACTTAATAATACTGCATCTCGCTCCAGTTAATAAGAAGAGAATGATTTAATGAGAAGGTTGTGAGTTTGAGTCTCAGCACCGCCAAGCTGCCACTGCTGGGCCCCTGAGCAAGGCCCTTAATCCAAAACTGCTCAGTTCTATAAATAAGAAATATTTAATTCACTCTGGATAAAAATGTCTGCCAAAAGCTGTAAATGTGATGTTTAATAGAATACCATTCCTAATCATTTCATTCACTCAAAAACAATATCTCATTTGTGCAGGTGACCCTCAATAGTGATCGCTTTCTAACAAGAATATTCTAACCTTTTATTTATAGACTTTCCTACATATTGACCATGACCAACCCACGGATGCTAAAAGAACTGACCGATCTCAAAAAATCGAGATTCGGTCGACCGTATCCGAGACACGGCCTCAAGCTACTGTACTGGTTTGCGAACGAGTTTATCTTTTTTAACAACAACAATAAGATGTGTTGCAGTTACAATCCAAAAAATTCTTTTTACGGCTTTCACCGATTTAATAACCGACACGACAAAAACGGTGTTAAACTCCTGCCTGACGCCAACCTGAGATACTACGTGGTAGGCAACCTGAACAGCGAAGGAGCAGACGAGCTGCCTGATTACGTCCGGGAAGATTACGGTGGCTTTAAAAATGGTAACAACATGGACCGTATCATAGTGTGTGTGGATGATCAGTCCATAGAAAGTGTCTATGTGACCGAGCACAGTGATCGGACAGATTTTGACAAGGGAGCCACCTTTTGTATCAGCAAGGAGCTCTTGATGATTATCAGGGAGATGACCTTTGAGGAATTTCTCTCAAAATCTGGGTATTCAAGACCAACACTGGACTATGGTCAGAAAACTGGGGTTTCAAGACCACAAGTGAGCACGGTACAAAGTTCTGTGGAAGAAGAAGAAATCAACAGTTTTTGGGATGATAATGAAACCACAAAGTGCTGCAGATGCGTCATACTTTAGACACGAGTGTGTAGGTGACGCATCGTTACACAAACTGTACATGAATTTAAACCAATTGATTTCTCTCTCTCTCTCACTCATTTTCTACCGCTTATCCAAACTTCTCGGGTCACGGGGAGCCTGTGCCTATCTCCAGCATCATCGGGCATCGAGGCAGGATACACCCTGGATGGAGTGCCAACCCATCACAGGGCACACACACACTCTCATTCACTCACACACTCACACACTACGGACAATTTTCCAGAGCTGCCAATCAACCTTCCATGCATGTCTTTGGACCGGGGGAGGAAACCGGAGTACCCGGAGGAAACCCCCGTGGCACGGGGAGAACATGCAACCCCCTCCCCCTCCCCCACATGATTTCTGTCAGTTCTAAAAAATTCTACAACTGCTAATTTATTTGTGTTATTTAGAACTCTGGAAAATATCTCAACCGTGAGACTGTATTACAACACGGCTGATGTACGCAGTGTAGAAACTAGCTATCGAAGCAACGACTGATATTTCGAGCCTTATTATATCACCGCTCTATTTTTTTGTATCAATTATAAAATATATTTTTATGTATAACATTGTTGTCCCTACTTTCAGAAAGACCTTCCTCTTATCATCTGCCATTCAATGCTATCAATGTATTACTTTTACCACAGCGCTGTTTAATTCTGGACTGTGATTGGTCAGAAGTTACCATTAATAATACCATGATAAATTTTCTTTAACAAATCACAGGTTTGTATCAGGATGTTACACAGGGACTTATATGAAGGACACTAACTTTAATCTAATCCTTATAATAAACTGATTTAAAAACATGTTTAATCAAATGTTTGATAAAGAGATATAATGACAACATTGACAGAGACGAAGGAGTCTCCAGCGTCAGTGCTTTTTTTGTCTGATTAGCTTCAAGAATGGGAAAAGAAAGACTGTTGAACACTGGACTGATTATAGCTGCTATAACCAAAGTTATAAAGGAAAATAAATGCCATTAGAAATATTTTAGAACATTATATTTAAATATGAATGAATAAAAATGATGATGTATCGTTCAGTAAAAAAAATATACAACTGGCATGATGAAGCCAGTGAGAAAGACATTTCAGTTTCTGTCTGTTTGAATGTGTTCATATGTTTGTATGTTTTATTTATTTATTACACACATATTTACAGATTTTCAGTATTTTTTGTACCAGTAGATAAACACAATCACAATCGTTTACATACAGAAAACCAACAGTGTCTTTTCTAACCCTATAACACACCAACGTCATTCGTTTCTTCTGACTGAAATAAGTTGGTAAGTTTTCTATTCAGCTAATGGAATAAAAAGACAGTCATAAAGGGTTAATTATTATAAATTATTAAGTATTGATTATCAATACAATACACACACACACACACACACACACACACACACACACACACACACAGAATATTTAAATATTAAATATTAAATATCTAAAATATTACAATGATTACAAACTTATTATTAAACATTGATATACAAAATGCAAAAATATTATAAATATATAATGTAAAAAAGGTCTAATCAGGTCTGTCAAGATAACTTTGATTTAGTGGATATGGAATCAGACTCACTCAATCAGTACCCAGGATGAACCAGGAATAGACATTGGTTATATACAGTATATACTTATATATATACAACATTGCCTTGAAATAAAATAGAATTTTTTCTATTTTCAGCAGTCAGTTTAATCATCTGATCTGAGCAACCGGTTTTATTTGGTTATATGGTTTTAAATTATTTTATCTGGATTGATCTCCTGCGATTTTTACACAAAACGGTTTAGTTTAGAGGAAAAATAACGATGAGAGGAAATGCCTTGTTGATGAGAGAAGTCAGATTAGTTCCAGCTAGATGAAGGTAATGGTAACTCGAGTAATCACTCATTACAACCGTGGTGATCAGAAAACCATCCCACAACATGTAGAAGCTTAAGTTGGATGGTCTACAACAATAGAAATGCACAACAGATTTCACTTCTGTAGCCAAAAAAAAGACTCAGAGGCTACAATGTTCACAAACTCGCACAAACTGAATAAAACAACACAATGATTTACAGTGTGGTTGAATTCTCAAATATAATTGGTCAATAGAAGTGCGAAGCCTGTGAAATTTTTTTTGAAGCCTGTAAAATGAATGACAGGTTTATTTTAACATGCTTGTTCTAATAAAGCATTGTTTCTATGGTAACATCTCTTTTACACACACACACACACACACACACACACACACACACACACACACACACACATACACATACACACAAAACCTAGGTAAAATCTAGGTCTTGTTAAATTAAGTTCAGAACTACCGATTGGAATGTTGTGAGTTTGAATCCCAGGTCCACAAAACTGCCACTTCTGCCACATGCTGGGCCCCTAAGCAAGGCTCTTAACCCTCAAATGCTCGAAAGTTATTTACTTCACATGTCAGTGTTTTGATCATAAGGGGTATGTTGTATGGTGGATCAGGGAATGAACCCAGACTATGAGGGGTTAAGTCTTTTAAAATAGGAGGGTTGCATCAAAAAGGGTATCTCGCGTAAATCGTGTGCCAGATTAAATATGCAGGTTAGCTAACAGGAACAGGATGTGTACAACATGTGTGCGGGAAATACAGCTGAAATCTGGTTAAACCTGAATGACAAAATACTAGATATATTAGAAAACGCTCTAAGTATCTAGCAGATACTGATCTAATCTACTCTCATTTATCAGTGAAAAGTAGTTCAGTAATAATATAAAAAAAAACTTTCAGCAAAAAAATAAAATAAATAAATAAATACATTTTCAGCACATCAACAATTGTTTTTTTTTATTATTATTTATTTATGGAAGTAGTCTCCATTACTAACAATTACATCAGACCTAAAGCTAAATGTTTTTGACCTAAAAGTTTAACATTTTGCTTATTTAATGTTACAGATGACCAAACTACCAACTCTGAATGAAGAATCTGATGGAGTCTGGATTTGGTCAACGTTATCCAAGACACGGCCTCAAGCTGCTTTACTGGTTTGCTAATGAATGTGTGTATTTTGTTATCTTTGATTAATTCAAATTCAAATTTTATTTGTCACATACACATACAGAGTACGAAATGCAGTGAAATGCTTACGTTTTTGCATATCCCAGGTTATTATGAGCCTGGGGTCAGAGCGCAGGGTCGGCCGTAGTGCGGCGCCCCTGGAGCAAGTGAGGTTAAGGGCCTTGCTCATGGACCCAATGTTGATGTCTCAGCAGCTTGTGGGCTTGAACCCTGACCTTCTGATCAGTAACCCAAAGCTGGGTTAAATATTTGCAGGATAAATATTTGGACAGGAATGGCCAAAAGACTTTATCTGATGAGTTTATCTGATGCTAAAAATGATAACACTTTACATGATGATTATTAACCGTGTGAAATGTTCCCCAGAGTCGTTAATGTAAAAGTGATTGGTCTACACTCACATATGGTGACTTACAGATATTTCACCAAACCTTGGTTCACGAGACAATAGATCAGTATTCCAGCTTTCATAACCTGATTATTTCTTAGGAGCAAACAGGAACACAGCTGCATGAAAACAAATCCAAATCCACCAGGCAGAGAACAGGCTGTGGTCAACACATGTAAAAAAAAAGAAAGAAAGAAAAAAAAGAGGATCAAGGACTAAAAAAAAAATAAAAAAAAAATTCAGGGTTACAAAATAAGGCAAAAATACAGGTAAACATTCACTGAACAAATGTCTTAATAATAATAATAATAATAATAATAATAATAATAATAATAATAATAATAATAATAGGGGAGGCACGATGGCTTAGTGGTTAGCATACATAAATAAGGACAAAAACAGGGGCTTGAAGGGGCTGCCACATTGACCTCAGCAGGGAACAGGGCTTAGGGGCCCATCACCTCAGACTGTGCACTAAACAGAGCATGGAAAAGGGCTTGGGAGTCTGCCACGTCAGCTTTGGCACGGACTGGGCTTGGAACAGGGTGTAAGCTGCCAGGTTGGCCACCAGCTGTGGCATTGAGACAAGCACAGAGTCCACAGGGTAGGAGTCTGGCTATGGCGATAGTTCAGGGACAAAAACTACCAAGTTGGATTAAAGCTGTGGCTGTATATTATGGGCAGTGGCCGCCAGCTCTGACTCCAAATTGGCCACCAGGTTGGCCTCTGACTGTGTCTGTCGCTCAGGAGTCGAGGCCACTATGTTGGCCTCTGACTCTACTGTAGGAGCCACTATTCTTCCTTGGGCGTGGGGTCCAAAAGACTCGAAAATTGGGCCTAAAGTATGAACCCAAGGAGCAGGTCATCATTGGATTGAGGACAAGGCATGAATAAATAAACACATGTACACATGGCTGCATAAACAAGGAAGTGAAAACACTGAATAAAAGCCGACGCGAGTGCTGTAGTCCTTCTTGTAATCCTGCGCTCTCATCGGCACAACCTAGGGCTCAATTTCCGGGCAGGGAACTAACCCACCCACCGAGGGGTTAATTCTCAGTACCAGTCCCTATACCAGATAAAATGCGAGGGTTGCATCAGGAACGGCACCTGGTGTAACAAACCTTTGCCAATTCAAATAGGCAGACTAGATCATCAAAAGAACAAGTTGTGGATGATCTGAAAAAATGCTGCAAAACAAGACCACGTCCTTGTAGTGTTAATTTCCTCACCTATTTTTAATTTAGTCTTAGTCTTAGTCTTGTGCAAATGTCATTGTTAGTTTTAGTCATATTTAGTCATTCACACATCCTTTTTTGTTAGTCAAGTTTTAGTCTAAAAGTCTAGTCATTTTAGTTTAGTTTTAGTCAAAAGAAAACTCAAGTTTTAGTCGACTAAAAGTCTTTCAAATTTAGACTAGTTTTAGTAAAAAAAATTGTAGTCTTTTTTAAAATAACACATTAATGCTGATTAATGAAAAGCCTAAAATCAAAATGAAGTAATTTACCAATTTAATGCAAGTTATGGTATTGCACACACCATTATTGATGATATTTGGAGCAATATTACATGTTATTGTTAAACTTGATTCCCTTACAGTACATATACCTTTGCTTTTAAGCCTAATTATTCATTTTGATTATGATGTGATTGTGACAGGGGAAGAGGTTTCGGTTGGGGGTAAAGAGTTTTTTCTGTCACCACTTTTGAATAAGAAACAATATCAAGGCTATAAAACTCCGTGAATCACAGAAGAATCAGTGAGAAGTTGAGAACACTCATTTAAACAGTGCATACACTCGAACTTGACTGCACATCACATTTTTTACTTTACTGATACTGCTTTTAATCGTAATGCAAAGACGGGTCATCGGGACATAAGCTGTCATGTACAATAAAAGAGCCTGGGCAGGAAATATAATTGAACACAAAAAGCCGCCTAGACGGTGGACTTGCGCTCAGGATTTTTTAAAAATTTATTTCATTTATTTTTTTTGCGGCGTGTGGGCGAATTCTTTCTACACTATTTTATTTCTTGATAACAGACCGCTGCTAACTATAACACACCATTGCCATGAAAAACAGAGCGCTGCCATGGACACACAGGATTCTAACCATAGAGACGGAGCGCACTATTTTCTTTAGCGGAAGCAAAGCAATTGTTCAGCAGTTCAGCAGTTTCTTCGGGGCCACGATGACCAGAGTCCCCATGGCGTGCCAGTGGTGGTATATCATAACTTAAAATATGTATTCATAAACATATTAAGATTGAAACCAATGGACATTATAATAAGACATATGCTATTGAAATCAGTGTGAACAGATGCACTCAGTCTCTCACTATCACAACTTAAGTGGTCATATTGAATACATGACAATAATAAATATACACCAACAAAGTGTGACTAAGAACACAAAAAATAAGCTTTTGGAGGAACTTGTGAGATGTGAACCATATTTTATTAACTTATTATTAAATTAACAGATCCATAACTTAGTAATTATAACTTCCAGAGCTGGACGCGGGGGGTATCTGGAGATGTCATCGTTTCATATGGATTTTCTGTCACTCTGACTCTGTCAAAAGAACCGACTAGGCGGCGTCCCGCCCTCCTCTGACTCTGATTGGCCGTGATTCACGGCCCGTAACCCTAAAACAAACCAATCAAACCAACGATGGCAACGAGTATTACCCAATCAGGGGCAGAATAGGACGCGTCTCCACACAATGCGGGTGGGGTGATTTGCATGGTGTGCTGTATAATGTGGACCTATGTAAAATCGCGTCGTGTATTGATTTGATACGGGACGCGTCATTTTGCCTGTAAATACGGGACGATTCCGTATTTCACGGGACGGGTGGCAACCTTACCTGTAACTGTTCTGAATATTTTAAAGGCGTAACAGCTGATGAAAAAGCAGAGACAATTGAAAAAGAGAGATTTTATCTTAGTTTTTATTGTATACAAAACATTTTCGTCAACAATAACGCATGTTAATTCAGTCTTAGTCAGCGTTTTTGGACAGCGGTGCAGTCTTGTCATCGTCTCGTCTTAATCATGCACACACACAAAAAAAAAGTTGTTTGACGAACATATTTGTCTCGTCTCGTCTGACGAAATTAACACTACGTCATTGAAAGCTTTATGAAGAAGGGAGATTGGCAAACAGCCCGAGAAACAGAACTAGGAAACAGAAACTCAGTTATGAACATTAACCAGACGCTAACTTGGTCCCGCCTTCAGTCAGACGCAGGATACGTTTCTGTTTCCTGAGAAGTAAACACTGTGAGGAAGCCAGATCACAGAAACATGTAAAAGTCTACGTGGTTTCATGAAGAACAACTTCAGAAATAACTGGAATAACATTTTGTTTTGGACTTCGATATCGTCATAGACTTAAATACGGCTTTCGCTCTCCTGTACTCTCATTTCTCTCTCTGAGGAGACGACACACTGAGTTGCACTCAGGACATCTGCCTATTAAACTGTTACTGATTAAAGGGATCATCTACAATTCCATAGAAAGTAAGTTGCAATTTATGATGTCAATTCATTCCAGGTTAATATTACAAATCACGATGTTTTATTACATATTACTATCATTTAATATTAATACTAAATAGCACTTTGCTTAAATAGAGACTTCAGACAGAACTTACAGTAAGTGAACTCTGATGTCAGAAAAAAAACAGTGATTTACATTTTAGATTTATTCTTTATACTGTACAGACTTACCTCTTTAAACAATACAATTAATAAAATGTCCTCTAATTCCTGTGAGCTGATTTTAAAATTTCATCTGTTCACATTTCTTACATTTTTTTTCCTATTGGTGATTAAATAACTTCTGGCATTTCTATTGCTCTACAGTCAAAGTCCACTACACTGATTATATTATGTAATCAGATAAAAAAAAAGAGCCAGCATGTGTGATAATCATAACGGGGTAAATTGGAGCAAAAAAATGAGTAATTTCGACAACAATAATGTCAACAACTTAAATTTCACTGTTAACCGAGAGCCGTAACTGTTGTACTGTATGGGAAACATGCACAGTGTTTTTATACTGAATGACAAGTTAAAGCTCATATCATGAACATCTCTAGAGTCGTACTGTTCATACTTACTTCTACAGTATGTCTTACTGAAACAAGCTGTCTAACACTCCATACAGGGTGGAGTACTCCTGGATTTCTATGTAATAAAAGTGGATTTGTTGATATTTTCTGTTAAAAACCTTTTTTATGTTTTATTTATAGATCCTATCAGAAGATCCTACTATGAGTAAACCAAAGACATTAAATGAATTGAGGCATCTGGAGGAGTCTGGATTTGGTCAGCGTTATCCAAGACACGGCCTCAAGCTGCTTTACTGGTTTGCTAATGAATGTGTGTATTTTGATGTCTACAATAACATGCGCTGGCAGTACGACCCAGAGGAAGGAGATTTCGGATTTCACCTGTTTCAAAACAGGTCTGATATTTACGATGAGAAACTCCTGCCTGATGTGGACCTTGACTACTTCGAGGTAGGCAATCTGAGCAGACCAGAAGCAGACGATCTGCCAGATTACGTTCTGGAAGATTACAATGAAGACCCTGATGACTGTGAGAGCAACATGGAGCGCATCATATTCAGTGTTGATGATGAGTGTATTGACAGAGTCTACGTGACTGAGCACAGTGATCAGGCAGATTTCAACAAGGAAGAGACCTTCGGCATCAGCAGGGGTCTGATTATGATTATCAGGAAGCTGACTTTGGAGGACTTCCTTGAAAAAACTGGGTATTCTCTGCAAGAAGACTCTGATGAAAGTTCTACGGATGATGACGATGATGATGACGATGATGATGATGATGATGATGATGACGACGACGACGACGACAACGATGATGACGACGATGACTATTGGTGATGACTATGTGTAACAACAATGATAATGATGATGTCACGGAATTTATCGATGATAAAGAAGACAATGTCCATAATGATTGTTATTATTATATTTAAGTTATGATAATTAGTTACGATTTTGAGAGAAGTGAGTAAGACCATGTTAAAATATAATAACAGATGAATATATAACCTAATATACTGTAACATAACCCATGCTGCATCATGAGTGATATTTTGAGCAGTTTTATTGTACTTTGCACATTCATTTAATAAAGAGAAAAATGTTTTTCTAAGCATTATACTCTTTTTTAAAGTCTGGTTTCAGAGGTTTCTGCCCCTATTATCTGGCACTGTACTACACCGCTGTTGTGTTCTGCTGTCTGATTGGACTGTACCAAACACGGGGGGTGTGGAGAGAAGCTAATTTTTCCACTCTGACATTCTCAGGACTGATCAAAATCTGTTTCCTGCACATAATTAAGTAAAAAAAAAAAATCACAATTAATCTGTTCATATTACTGTCTGAATTTCATACAGTCTCCTCTGAAAGTATTGGAACAGCAAGGTCAGTTCCTTTGTTTTTGCTTTACACTGAAGACACTTGGATTAGAGATCAAAAGATGAACACGAGATGATAGATCAGAATTCCAGGGTTACTTTTCTGATAATTCTCCTGAACACAGACAAACACAGCTGTAAGTACTGTATGCAGGTGCATATGGCTTTTTATTTAGGTCCATACAAAACAAACCCAAATACATAAAACACGGCAAAAAAAAAAAGATCCAGGGCTCTATGAAGAACGTTCATTGGGCCTGTGGCAAACAGCCCAGACAAAAAAAAGCAGCCCAGATTGCACAAAAACAAGTAGCACAGCCGAGGAAACTAGGAAAGAGGCATTCAGTTATGAAGTTGAACAGACGCTAACCTGTTCTCTAACAGTCCGAGGCAGAATAAGATCCGTGAGAAGTGAACACTGTGAGGAAGCCAGGAATCTGAGGAATCTGTTATTGGGGAAGTCGTGGCCTAAAGGTTAGAGAGTCTGACTCCTAACACTAAGGTTTTGGGTTCGAGTCTTGGGTCAGCTACGACTGAGGTGCCCTTGAGCAAGGCACCGAACCCCCCAACTGCTCCCCTTGTGCCACAGCATAAATGGCTGCCCACTGCTCCGGGTGTGTGTTCTCTACTGTGTGTGTGCACTTTGGATGAGTTAAACGCAGAGAACAAATTCTGATTAGGGGTCACCGTACTTACAGTAGCTGTACAGTATGTCACCTCACTTTCACTTTCACATTAGCAAGTGTCAACAGGAAGCAAAAATATAACCCACACATTTCCTAGCGGAACACAGTATAAGAGGTTGGTGGAAGTTCTGTACGAATATTAAAGTTGATGACTTCAAGCAACGAATGAAATATAGAGGTGAGTAAAGTTGTTAATATGTTGTATTTGTATTAAATGCATTACAGAAGTAATGTATATGTAAATGTATAACGTCAGATCAGCTAATCTCAACCTGGCCGTTTGTTAGTTTGTACAAGTTTGAAAGGGGATGAAATATATGATAAACAAACTCATGGTTCTGAGTGTTTTTACTCAGTAAACGAGTCGTAACATTAAATGTTTAGACATAGTTAGTCACCTAGCAAGTCAGTTATTTTCAGTAAATTAATTAAGCTCCTTGGTTCCCATTGCTTTTGCTCTATAGTTCTCACCAAAATGAAGAAAAGAAGAGAGGAGAGAGAGAGAGAGAGAGAGAGAGAGAGAGAGAGAGCAGGAAGAGTTGTCCATTGTAAAGACTGAGAGTGAAGGAATAGTAGGGGAGGTGATGTGTTTCTCAAAGAAAAGTCACTGTTTCCATTTGCTAGAATGTATGAATCAAATACTGAGGACTTGGGGTATGAACTACATCAGTTCAGAAGAATTTTAGAAAGGAAAATACAGAGTGACATGCAGAAAACCCTCCAGTGTAGTAGAGCTAGCATTATTCATTCTGATTCATTGATTCTATGTAAAGATGTTTTCTTTGAGCTTTTTAAACTATGCAAGATAGCTGTTTTAATCCCTGTTAGTACTGATTCTTGTGAACTGAGATTTTCTGCACTAAATCTCAGGTCCACAATGTCAGATGACAGATTAAGCAATGTTAGGGGTATTAAGTTTTGAGTCAAGGAGGGCAAAGGCCTTGAATCTAGATGAATTTGCTGATCTTTTAGCAAAAAAACACAAAAATCGTAGAATACAGTTACTGTGACTGATACTGAATATGTAATGCAAATGTAAAAAATGAAATTGAAATGCAAATACATTGTTGAATGATTATAAACATGGTATTTTGCCTGTTAATGCCTGCAGTGCAGTGCAGAAAATGATATGACAACACTAAGGTCTAAATGTTACTGGCCCCTCTAACAGTACAACTGGCCCCAGCATTATTGACACATATGTGACTTACAATTAACGGGATGAATTGAAGCAAAAACCTTTTTTTATGTTTTATTTATAGATCCTATTAGAAGATCCTACTATGAGTAAACCAAAGACATTAAATGAATTGAAGCATCTGAAAAAGTCTGGATTTGGTCAACGTTATCCAAGACACGGCCTCAAGCTGCTTTACTGGTTTGCTAATGACTGTGTGTATTTTGATGACTACAATAACATGCGCTGGCAGTACGACCCAGAGGAAGGACATTTTGATTTCCACCTGTTCAGAAACAGAACTGAGAGAAACGGTGAGAAACTCCTGCCTGATGTGGACCTTGACTACTACGAGGTGGGCAATCTGAGCAGACCAGAAGCAGACGACCTGCCAGATTACGTTCTGGAAGATTACAACCAAAACCCTGATCACTGTGAGAGCAACATGGAGCGCATCATATTCAGTGTTGATGATGAGTGTATTGACAGAGTCTATGTGACTGAGCACATTGATCAGGCAGATTTCAACAAGGAAGCCACCTTCGGCATCAGCAGGGGTCTGATTACGATCATCAGGCAGCTGAGGACCTTAGAGGACTTCCTCAAAAAAACTGGATATTACACAGATGAAGAGGACTCCGATCAGGAACCTGAGTATCGGACACCGCAAAATGTCTTTGCTCCGGTTTTTCAAGGTGTGGTCATTCAATTGAGTGACCACCAGCAAGTGGACCGTCATCTGAATTCTGGAGGTTTAGGACCAGTCGTGGAAGAAGTCGATGAAGAATCTGATTCCAGTTTTATGAATGACGAACCCAATAACTGCTGCAAATGTATCATACTTTAAACTCGGTTATGAATTAGAAATAGTTAAACTCCAACAAAGTGTACAGGTATTAAATTAAACACAGTGATTTCTGTTAGTTCTAAGAAAATCTACAATTTATCTCATCCCTTGTTCTGTCTGTAACCATCAGTGGTTTATGTAGTAAGTCCATGCTGTGACACAGTGTTAGGCAGCAGGGACGAACACAAGGCCAGGTCCTTATGCCTTATGAAGAATGTTCACGACCAAAAATGAATGAATCCTGCAGACACACTGCTAATGTACTGTACCTTCAATTCCATTCCAAAGTGAAATATTAATTTTTTTTTCATTGTTGTTAAAATTGTTTTGTGAATATTTTTTACAATTGAAATCAGTTTTATTATATAACTTACTCTCTATCTCTCTCTTTAATTCATAGATCATTATATCAACACAACAAAAACAATCATTAAATTGTTGAATGGAAATATTTACTTATTAAATAAGAAGAAAATGAAGTCGGATGGTAATAAAGGCTGTTTACTTTGTATGAAATTACAGAAATTGCACCCAAATTCCACTCCAAGGTACACATCTAAAAAGAGCTCATTCCTAAGAAGTATCATAAGGTAATACGTTTAGAACTCTAAACGTATAAATGTGATTCAATTATAAATATGGGGACAGCGGCAGGACATTAGGGATCACCACGAACAAAGGGTCTACGTGACCGCGATTACCATTTGAAGTGACCACTTGGTTGATAACAATACCAAGCCAAGGTCTACGTGGCTGCGATTACCATTTAAAGTGACCACTTGGGTGCTAGCAATTGTAACAATACCAAGACAAGGTGTACGTGACCATGATTAACATTTAAAGACATCAGCTAGACAACAAGGTGTAGCCCAGCCATTTGGAAGACATTCAGTTCTTACCCTCAATACACATTCAAAGCGAAACTTCATTTAAATTACCAAAAGGGAAAACTGTATATAAGGTTTGAGCAGAATTTGCTCTGGGTTCATGTTCTTTTTGACTCCGACGAACCCAAAGTATGCCATGTATTTTGTCACTGCTATGCTGGAAAAACCTTCTTGTTCTTTATTAAGATCTTCAACATCATTGTCTTATTTTTACACTACGCAATTTTTTTTTTTACAAATTCTTGGTCATACTTTTTTTGGGGTCCCAGAAATCTGGAAAGCAGCTTGTGTACATCACAAAATGAAGCAATAAACAAAGTAAAAAGCAACTCAGAACACAGGACAAAGCAGTTCTTAATGCAGATGGGCTACAAGAGAAGAATCTGAAACTACAGTGGACGCAGGAACAACAAAACTAGACATCGGCTGGTCTCCACGATAGATTTATAGCTACAGATAAGTGAGTGAAGTTGGAAGTTGGACTGAATTTGAGTTTGGATGGCAGAGAATTTGCTCCATTTTAATGATAACAAGACAGAGATGATGTTATTTGGCCCAAGTGGCTCCTGTAAGTCCCCCCTAGACCTGGGTCCTTTGGCATCCAAAGTTAGACATGTGATAATTAATCTGGTATTTAAAATGGATGTTGATTTTTTAAAAATTGGATAGCCAAATTAGTGCAGTGGTGAAGTCCAGCTTTTTTCACCTAAGGTGCCTGGCAAAATAAAACCTCGTGTCCAGGCAACAATTTAAGACGATAATCCATGCCTTTGTATGGAAAACATGCACAGTGTTTTTATACTGAATGACAAGTTAAAGCTCATATCATGAACATCTCTAGAGTCGTACTGTTCATCCTTACTTCTACAGTATGTCTTACTGAAACAAGCTGTCTAACACTCCATACAAGGTGGAGTACTCCTGTATTTCTATGTACTAAAAGTGGATTTGTTGACATTTTCTGTTAAAAACCTTTTTTATGTTTTATTTATAGATCCTATTAGAAGATCCTACTATGAGTAAACCAAATACATTAAATGAATTGAGGCATGGATTTGGTCAACTTTATCCAAGACAGGACCTCAAGCTGCTTTACTGGTTTGCTAATGAATGTGTGTATTTTGATGACTATGTATGAACCCAAGGAGCAGGTCATCATTGGATTGAGGACAAGACATGAATAAATAAACACATGCACACATGGCTGCATAAACAAGGAAGTGAAAACACTGAATAAAAGCTGACACGAGTGCTGTATTCCTTCTTGTAATCCTGCGCTCTCATCGGCACAACCTAGAGCTCAATTTCCTGGCAGGGAACTAACCCACCACCGAGGGGTTAATTTTCAGTGCCAGTCCCTAGCCCAGATAAAATGGGAGGGTTGCGTCAGGAAGAGCACCTGGTTTAAAAAAAAAAAAAAAAAAAAACTTTGCCAAATCAAATAGGCAGACTAGATCATCAAAAGAACAAGTGGCTGATCAGAAAAAATGCTGCAAAGCATGGCCAGGTCCTTGAAAGCTTTATGAAGAAGATTGGCAGGAGATTGGCAACAGCCCGAGAAACAGAACTAGAAACTGAGTTATGAACTTGAACAGACCTAACTTGTTCTCTCCCACAGTCAGAAGCAGGACAAGTTTCTGTTTCCTGAGAAGTGAACACTGTGAGGAATCATGAAAAACAACTTCAGAAATAACTGGAATAACATTGTGTTTTGGATGACGATATCGTCATAGACTTAAATATGGCTTTCGCTCTCCTGTACTCTCATTTCTCTCTCTGAGAAGACGACACACTGAGTTGCACTCAGGACATCTAACTATTAAACTGTTACTGTTTAAAGGGATCATCTACAATTCCATAGAAAGTAAGTTGCAATTTATGATGTCAATTCATTTCAGGTTAACATTACAAATCATGATGTTTTATTATATATTACTATCATATTTTGCAAAGGCCGGTGGTTTAAATAGCACTATACTAAATACTAAATAGCACTTTGCTTAAATAGAGACTTCAGACAGAACTTACAGTAAGTGAACTCTGATGTCAGAAAAACCAGTGATTTACATTTTAGATTTATTCTTTATACTGTACAGACTTACCTCTTTAAACAATACAATTAATAAAATGTCCTCTAATTCCTGTGAGCTGATTTTAAAATTTCATCTGTTCACATTTCTTACATTTTTTTCCTATTGGTGATTAAATAACTTCTGGCATTTCTATTGCTCTACAGTAAAAGTCCACTACACTGATTATATTACGTAATCAGTTAAAAAAAGAGCCAACATGTGTGATAATCATTATTGAAAACAATGTGATTTACAATTAACGGGATAAATTGGAGCAAAAAAGCGATTTCGACAACAATAATGTCAAGAACTTTTTTTTCACTGTTAACCGAGAGCCGTAACTGTTGTACTGTATGGGAAACATGCACAGTGTTTTTATCCTGAATGACAAGTTAAAGCTAATATCATGAACATCTCTAGAGTCGTACTGTTCATCCTTACTTCTACAGTATGTCTTACTGAAACAAGCTGTCTAACACTCCATACAAGGTGGAGTACTCCTGGATTTCTATGTACTAAAAGTGGATTTGTTGACATTTTCTGTTAAAAACCTTTTTTATGTTTTATTTATAGATCCTATCAGAAGATCCTACTATGAGTAAACCAAAGACATTAAATGAATTGAGGCATCTGGAGGAGTCTGGATTTGGTCAACGTTATCCAAGACACGGCCTCAAGCTGCTTTACTGGTTTGCTTATGAATCTCTGTATTTTGATGACTATGATAAAATGCGCTGGATGTACGACCCAGAGGAAGGAGATTTTGATTTCCACCTGTTCAGAAACAGAATTGAGAAAAACGGTGAGAGACTCCTGCCTGATGTGGACCTTTGCTACTACGAGGTGGGCAATCTGAGCAGACCAGAAGCATACAACCTGCCAGATTACGTTCTGGAAGATTACAACGAAGACCCTGATGACAGTGAGAGCAACATGGAGCGCATCATATTCAGTGTTGATGATGAGTGTATTGACAGAGTCTATGTGACTGAGCACAGTGATCAGGCAGATTTCAACAAGGAAGCCACCTTTGGCATCAGCAGGGGTCTGATTATGATTATCAAGCAGCTAACTTTAGAGGACTTCCTTGAAAAAACTGGGTATTCTCCGGAAGAAGACTCTGATGAAAGTTCTACAGACGATGAACACGACGATGACGACGATAATGATGACGATGATGATGATGATGATGATGATGATGATGATGATGATGACGATGACAACGATGACGACGATGACAATTGATTGTGACTATGTTGAACAACAATGATAATGATGATGTCACTGACTTTAATGAAGATAATGACTTAAACGACAATGGCCATAATGATTGTTATTATTATATTTAAGTTATGATAAGTAGTTACAATTTTGAGAGAAGTAAGACCATGTTCAAATATAATAACAGATGAATATATAACCTAATATAATGTAACATAACCCATGCTGCATCATGAGTGATATTTTGAGCAGTTTTATTGTAATTTTTTTATATTTGTTTAAAGGTGGTGTGCACGATGTTTGAAAGCCAATGTTGACATTTGAAATCACCAAAACAAACACGCCCCTAACCCAAATGGGTGTGACCCCTGTTTTAATAGCTCCCCCCCACACATACATACGTAACCCAGGCAACTATTATGGCGGAACCTGCTGGGGCAGCTGGCCGAGGGGATATTTTTAGCAATACATTAACTCAATGAGTAATACTATGGTAATACAAATGTGTTTTTGTAATACTGTGTGTTCTCACTCACTCACTCATTTTCTACCGCTTATCCGATACTACCTCGGGTCACGGGGAGCCTGTGCCTATCTCAGGCGTCATCGGGCATCAAGGCAGGATACACCCTGGACGGAGTAGTACTGTGTGTTGTACCGTGAAAAGTTTAGCTCCGTTTTACGCGGAAGACGACGTGCAACACCTAGAACCTAAACAGAGGTAACAGCAGGTATCCTCCATGTCAGTGTTTCAATCGCTTTATGTAAATGTCACACATGCGCACTGAACAGTCTCTCCACCGCATATAGACAAGACACGCCCCTTTCTGCTAAATGGCTACGCGTTTGTTTTGTTAGTCGGCCCGATCACAGTTTTCTGAAGCATTTCTTAAACATTGTGCACTCCAACTTTAATAAAAAGAAAGCATTTCCTAAGCATGAAATGCTTAAAGTCTGGTTTCAGAGGTTTCTGCCCCTATTATCTGGCACTGTACTACAGTGCTGTTGTGTTTTGGTGGTAGTGGTGGTGGTGATGGTTGGGGGGGGGGTATCTGGGCATATCTGTGCACAAAATCAAGTAAACTTCAGGAATAACTGGACTAACCTTGTGTTTGGGATTTTCCTTTTTTTGTGTATGTGTGTGTGTACATCGCTGAAACCCCTGAAGCTTTTTGAGCAGTTTGTGATTAAACTCTAGGTGGATTCAAGCAACTAAGCACAAGTTCATGGTTGAAAAATAATCAGTCCTGGAGACTTTAATATTGCTATAAACGTAAATACAGCTTTCACTCTCCGGAAGTCTCATTTCACTCGCTGATTAGACAGCACTCTGCATTGCACCAAGGACATCTAACTCTTAAAGAAAGTAACGGTTACTGTTTAAGTAATCATCTACAATTCCATAGAAAGTAAGTTGCAATTTATGATGTCAATTCATTTCTGGTTAACATGATGTTTTAACAAATATTAATATCATTTAATATTAATACTAAATAGCACTTTGCTTAAATACAGACTTCAGAGAGAACATACAGAAAGTGAAAAAAACGTGACGTCACGTGACGTGACCTGAATACATGTGAGGCAGTTCCCCCCATTGTGATGAGTGATTCGATGTCACATGACCATGTTGTGCAAATTTTTGATTTTCATGTGACATCACGTGACGTCATGTGACGTGACCAAAATACACGCGAGGCAGTTCTCCTCATTGTGCTGAGTGTTTTGATATGTCACATGACCATGTTGTGCAAATTATTTATTTTAACATGACAACACGTGACGTGACCAAAATACACGTGAGGCAGTTCCCCTTATTGTGCTGAGTGTTTTGATATGTCACATGTCCATGTTGTGCAATTTTTGATTTTTTGTGCACGGGGCTACACATGATATCACGTGAATACTCGTTGGTTGGATTGCTTATAAAAGTCACAGCACACCTTTTGTCCGGAAGAATTATAATAACGAGAATGTACATTTCCTGAAGAAACTGTGAATGGTGCTTGCAAGTGGCAAATCTCGACACTTGGTTGCTAGGGTGTTTTGGGTGTTACTTTTGGAGGCAAGTGGACAGAAAGGTAGGGTGCCAAAACATTTGGAGGCTAATGGAGACAAACATGTGATGTCATCTGAATACTCTTGAGGAAGTTCCCCTCATTGGGCTGAATGTTTTTATATGCCGCATGTCCATGTTGTGCAAATTAATGATTTTCACGTGACATCATGTGACGTCACGTGACGTGACCAGAATACACGTGAGGCAGTTCCCCTCATTGTACTGAGTGTTTTGATATCTATCTATCTATCTATCTATCTATCTATCTATCTATCTATCTATCTATCTATCTATCTATCTATCTATCTATCTATCTATCTATCTATCTATCAACATGAAGAATTGCATGTACTGTTCTATGCAGTATAATAATAAGTAGAATCCCATAATGACTGCAGTATTGACATGAAATGTCCAAACCTTCAATTGCCACTTTTCTTTTTTTTTACGTGCAGCCCCGCCCCCAAAATAAGCAAAATCAAAATGGACATGTGATATATCAAAACACAGCCTAACGTGTATTCTGGTGTAGTCATGTGATGTCATGTGAAAATAAACAATTTGGACATGTACAAAGTGGACATGTAATATATCAAAACACAGCACAATGAGGGGAATTGCCTCATCTTTATTCTGCTCACGTCACATGACGTCACCACAACATGGACATGTGACATATCAAAACATTCAGAACAATGAGGGGAACTTCAAAAGTATTCAGATGATGTCACATTCTCACCTCCAAATGTTTTGGTACCCTAGCGCTCCACTAGATTTCACAAACTTTCTATCTACTTGCCTCCAAAAAGCACCGGCCTTTACAAAGACTTGCTTCATCAAAGCCAACATCAAAGTTTGTCGCAACGAACTTTACAAATTGAGCTACTCTTTATACTGTACAGACGTACCTCTTTAAGCAATACAATCAATAACATGTCCTTTAATTCCTGTGAGTTTATTTTTAATTTTTATCTGTTGAAATTTCTTATTTTTTTCCTATTGGTGATTAAATAACTTCTGACACTTCTATTGCTCTACAGTAAAAGTCCAGTACACTGAATATATTACGTTACCAGTTAAAAAAGCCAACATGTATTATTATCATTATTAAAATTCATGTGATTTACAATTAACGGGATAAACTGGAGCAAAAAATTTTGTGATTCCAACAACAATACCTTAAAATTACACTGTTAACCGAGAGCCTTAAAACAAGAGACTCCTGGATATCGTTGTACTAAAAGTGGATTTGTTGACATTTTCATTACAAAACCGTCATGAAGAAGTGTGTTCACTATAACATTTTCGTCTTAAATTTTCGCCCACAAATTAATTCTGTGATTTTGTCAAGGTGTTAACGATCAGTCTAATTGCTAGAAACATATAAATCCTCCGGTGACCAGGGTATGTAATGCTTCATGATGGCTGGCACTGTTGAAGGATTACGCAATGGGAGAATAAGGAGAGAATGAGTTTTCAGGGACCATGATGATTTCCTGGCCCATTATGATGACTGGCTAATAAGCCGATTTAGATCCCCTAGAGTGGTGCTCTTAGATATATGTGTTGAATTGGGTCCAGTATTAGAGAGGGCAACACGCCGGAACCATGCCATCCCAGTCCAATACAAGTCCTCACCACTCTGGGGTTCTTAGCAACCGGCTGTTTCCAGAGGGAATTGGCAGACAGGTAAATTATTTATATATAAAAAAACTATAAGTAATCCTCAACTTTGTGTCTAAAACTTTTCGTATATGAAATAATTCTATTGGAATCTATCATCTCACCCTATAGGTCTGGTATATCACAGCCGTCCCTGAGTGCCATAATATCTGTCGTTTGGAATGGTATACTTATGGGTAGTCGGTACATCAGGTTCCCCTACACTGTGCGAGAACAGGCCGAAATTAAAATGCAATTTTACAGCAATGTCTGGTTTCCCAAATGTAATTGGCGCAAGAGACTGCGCTCATGTTGCTATAAGGGCACCATCTGCAAATGAATTTGCTTATGTTAACAGAAAGCATGTGCATTCTATTAATGTGTAAATCATATGTGACTCCAACACGACCCTCACAAACATTGTGGCACGCTGGCCTGGTTCAACACATGATTCCTTTATCTTGACACATAGCAGTGAGGGAACAGACTAAATGCAGGCACAGTACGTGATGGCTGGCTTCTTGGTGAGTTTAACAATATTAAAAAGTAGAAAATGTAACAATTTTGTTTTTAATATAATTATAAAAATGTTGCTTTTAATATGATTATAACCTGTGGGCGACAGTGGCTACCCCTGAGACGCTGGCTCCTCACCCCATTTTTAAACACACAGAGCGCAGAGGAAACTCATTATAACGAGGTCCACTCTCGTGCCCACGCAGTCATTTGCATTGACTATTTATGGTTAAAAATGGGCGTGTACAGGGCGGGATTTGAGCCTGGTTCACGTACGCACATCGGCGGGGTGATCTGGGATTTATAAAGGGAACACTGCTTACAGTCAAGGGCGTCGATTTGGGTAGGAACGGTAGGGACATGTCCCTACCAATATCCAGGGAACACTCAATTGTCCCTAGCAATAATTCGACCAAGCCTATATATATTTATACATAACCACTGATATCCGTCTGTGTCTTGTGCTTTTTTACTTATTTCATATAACATTTATCCAGGAATCATTAAATAAGATGAAAATATTTTACAACGGCGTTCTGTAAAAAATAGCGCAACTAGTGGGACACAAAAGGTTAACAAATCTACCCCCTGCAATGAATCCCGCCTCTGTAACTCAACTCTCTAAAAGGATTGGCCTTTGCCTTTTTTGAGTCTACCCCACGTCGCTGTTTGATTGGCTTTGTCTTTCTCGCTAATGTGTTGAGGTCGGCTGCAGCTATATTCCGTTGTATGAAGCAATATGCAACGTGATTATGCAGGCTACCGGTATGTGAGGAAGAAAGTATTCTTATAACAACAGTTTTATGCACAGAATATGGGGAATGTTGTCCCCACCAATGTCAAATAAATTATGTCTCCACCAATGTCAAATAAATTATTTCCCCACCAATGTCAAAATCAAAATTTATTTTGGCGTACGCCATTTTTGGATTTTGGGCGTACGTAAACTTTTAGTAGGGATCCTACGCACAGTTTTATAAATGAGACCCCTGAACATTACACAACATTACACATTACTTTTGAAATCAGTTTTATTATATAATAAAGTTTTATAACTTACTCTATCTATCTCTTTCTTTAATTCATAGATCATTATATCAACCCCCCCTCCCCACCTGGGTCCTTTGGCATCCTATGTTAGACCTGTGATAACTAATTTAGGCTTTAAAAATGGATGTGAATGGATTTTTTTTAATTGGATAGCCAAATTAAAAAAAAAAAATTAATTTTATTTTTTAATTATTTATTTTTTTTATTGGATAGCCAAATTCCCCTCCTTGAACCGCCACCTTATTGTGGTGGAGGGGTTTGCGTGCCTGAATGATCCTAGGAGCTATGTTGTAGGTAGGGTCTCCCAAGGCAAACAGGTCCTGGGTGACAGGCCAGACAAAGAGCGGTTTAAAAAACCCTTATGAGTGAATTAATATCAAGGTCCGTGACGTCGCCCGGTAAGGCGCAACCGGGGCCCCGCCCTGGAGCCAGGCCCGGGGTTGGGGCTCGAATGCGAGCGCCTGGTGGCCGGGTCTTGCCTCACGGGGCCCGGCCGGGCTCAGCCCGAAAGAGCGACGTGGGGCTGATCTCCTGTGGGCCCACCACCTGCAGGAGAAACCGTAAGGGGTCGGTGCAATGTGGATTGGGTGGCAATGGAATCTGGCACTAGGGACATGGAATGTCACCTCGCTGAGGGGGAAGGAGCTTGAGCTGGTGTGGGAGGTTGAGAGATACCGACTCGATATATAGTGGGGCTCACCTCCACACACGGCTTGGGCTCTGGAATCCAACTCCTTGAGAGAGGCTGGACTCTCTACTACTCTGGAGTTGCCCATGGTGAGAGGTGGCGGGCTGGTGTGGGCTTACTCATAGCCCCCCAGCTCAGCAACCATGTGTTGGAGTTCACCCCGGTGAATGAGAGGGTCGTTTCCCTGCGCCTTCAGGTAGGGGATAGGTCTCTCATGGTCATTTGTGCTTATGGGCCAAATGGCAGTGTAGAGTACCCGACCTTCTTGGCGTGTCTGGAAGGGGTGCTGGAAAGTGCTCCGACCGGGGACTCCGTCGTTCTACTGGGAGACTTCAACGCTCACGTGGGCAGTGACAGTGACACCTGGAGGGGCGTGATTGGGAGGAACGGCCCCCCGACCTAAACCCGAGTGGTGTTTTGTTATTGGACTTCTGTGCTAGTCACAGTTTGTCCATAACGAACACCAAGTTCAAGCATAAGGGTGTCCATCAGTACACATGGCACCAGGACACCCTAGATCGGAAGTCGATGATCGACTTTGTGGTTGTTTCATCTGACCTCCGGCCGTATGTCTTGGACACTCGTGTAAAGAGAGGGGCGGAGCTGTCAATCGATCACCACCTGGTGGTGAGTTGGATCCGATGGCGGGGGAGGAAGTTGGACAGACTTGGCAGACCCAAACGTACTGTGAGGGTCTGCTGGGAACGTTTGACAGAGTCTCCGGTCAGAGAGATCTTCAACTCCCACCTCCGGCAGAGCTTCAATCAGATCCCGAGGGAGGTTGGAGACATTGAGTCCGAGTAAAGTAAGGGATGCCATCAAGCTGAAGAAGGAGTCCTATCGAGCCTGGTTGGCTCGGGGGACTCCGGAGGCAGCTTATAGGTACCAAAAGGCCAAGCGAGCTTCATCCCGGGTGGTTACGGAGGCAAAAACTCGGGTCTGGGAGGAGTTCGGTGAGGCCATGGAGAAGGACTATCGGTTGGCCTTGAAGAAATTCTGGCAAACCATCCGGCGCCTCAGGAGGGGGAAGCAGTGCCCTGCTCACACTGTTTACAGTGGGAGTGGGAATCTGCTGACTTCGACTGGGGACATCCTCGGACGGTGGAAGGAATACTTCGAGGATCTCCTCAACCCCACCGACATGTCTTCCACTGAGGAAGCAGAGGGCGGGGGCTCAGTTGTGGACACGTCGATTCCCCAAGCTGAAGTCACTGAGGTAGTTGAGAAGCTCCTCAGTGGCAAGGCACCGGGGGTAGATGAGATCCGCCCTGAGTACCTCAAGTCTCTGGATGTTGTGGGGCTGTCTTGGTTGACACCCCTCTGCAACATCGCATGGAGGTTGGGGACAGTGCCTCTGGACTGGCAGACTGGGGTAGTGGTCCCTCTGTTTAAGAAGGGGGACCGGAGGGTGTTTTCCAACTATAGGGGGATCACACTCCTCAGCCTCCCCAGAAAAGTGTATGCCAGGGTACTGGAGAGGAGAATTCGGCCGATAGTCGAACCTCGAATTCAGGAGGAACAATGCGGGTTTCGTCCCGGTCGTGGAACACTGGACCATCTCTATACCCTCGCCAGGTTGCTGGAGGGTGCATGGGAGTTTGCCCAACCAGTTCACATGTGTTTTGTGGATTTGGAGAAGGCTTTCGACTGTGTCCCTCGTGGTGACCTGTGGGGGGTGCTCTGGGAGTATGGGGTCCGGGGCCCTCTGTTAAGGGCTGTCCGGTCCCTATATGACCGGAGCAGGAGTTTGGTTCGCATTGCCGGCAGTAAGTCAGACTTATTCCCGGTGCATGTTGGACTCCGGCAGGGCTGCCCTTTGTCACCGGTCCTGTTCATTACTTATATGGACAGGATTTCTAGGCGCAGTATGGGGCCGGAGGGGGTCCGGTTTGGGGACCACAGGATTTCGTCTCTGCTTTTTGCAGATGATGTTGTCCTGTTGGCTTCCTCAAACCAGGACCTTCAGCGTGCACTGGGACGGTTTGCAGCCGAGTGTGAAGTGGCGGGGATGAGAATCAGCACCTCCAAGTCCGAGGCCATGGTTCTCAGTCGGAAAAGGGTGGCTTGTCCCCTTCAGGTTGGTGGAGAGCTCCTGCCTCAAGTGGAGGAGTTTAAGTATCTTGGGGTCTCGTTTACGAGTGAGGGAAGGATGGAGCGGGAGATCGACAGGCGGATTGGTGTATCTTCTGCAGTGATGCGGTCGATATATCGATCTGTTGTGGTGAAGAAAGAGCTGAGCCACAAGGCGAAGCTCTCTATTTACCGGTCGATCTATGTTCCTACCCTCACCTATGGTCATGAGCTTTGGGTCATGACCGAGAGGACGAGATCCCGGATACAGGCGGCCGAAATGAATTTCCTCCGCAGGGTGGCTGGGCGCTCCCTTAGAGATAGGGTGAGGAGCTCGGTCACTCGGGAGGAGCTCAGAGTAGAGCCGCTGCTCCTCCACATCGAGAGGAGTCAGTTGAGGTGGCTCGGGCATCTGTTTTCTCACTGGGGAGGTGTTCCGGGCATGTCCAACCGGGAGGAGGCCCCGGGGAAGACCTAGGACACGCTGGAGGGACTATGTCTCTCGGCTGGCCTGGGAACGCCTCGGTATTCCCCCGGAAGAGCTGGAGGAAGTGTCTGGGGAGAGGGAAGTCTGGGCATCCCTGCATAGACTGCTGCCCCCGCGACCCGGCCCCGGATAAGCGGTAGAAGAAGAAGAAGAAGAAGAAGATTTCTGTTAAAAACCTTTTTTAGGTTTTATTTATAGATCCTATCAGAAGATCCTACTATGAGTAAACCAAAGACATTAAATGAATTGAGGCATCTGATGGAGTCTGGATTTGGTCAACGTTATCCAAGACACGGCCTCAAGCTGCTTTACTGGTTTGCTAATGAATGTGTGTATTTTGATGTCTACAATAACATGTGCTGGCAGTACGACCCAGAGGAAGGAGATTTCGGATTTCACCTGTTTAAAAACAGGAATCAAGCATCGCGTTAGTTCGGGCAGGCCACGCAGTAAGCTGCATCAGCTGCTAATCAGCTGTCCACAAGGCGCACCAATCCAGCACGACTTCCGTAATTTCCCTCCTTTAAATCCTCGCCTTCGAGCACACCTACGCATCGCCGCTGCTGCGATCCAACACCCTCCTCCGTCCCCGACTCCTCCAGCCAGAACCTGTCGCCAGCGGCGATTAAATTCTTCACGTAAAAAAATAAATAATAATAATAATTCGCACCTCGCGCAATTTCGGTCTGATTCTAATCTGTAATTGGGGGGTAGGGTGGGGGGTCTATTCATTCCCCAGCGCTGCCTCCCCGCCCCGTCCGTGCATGCGCACGGACAGGCGCGTGGGAAAATTCTCCCAGAACAGAACCATTACACTAACTGTATGCTCGCTAACCTTCATTTACGCAGTGGTCCTGACTGAACTGACAATTACGGTGAGAAACTCCTGTTTGTTCTGGAAGATTACAACCAAGAGTCTGATGACTGTGAGAGCAACATGGAGCGCATCATATTCAGTGTTGATGATTGACAGAGTCTGTGTATTGACAGAGTCTATGTGACTGAGAGAGAGTCTATGTGACTGAGTGAGAGTTTATGTGCACTGGTTTTTGGACCTATGAGTAGTATTTCTGTCTTATCGGAGTTTAACAACAGAAAATTGCAGTTCATCCAGTCTTTTATCTCTCTAAGTCATTGAGTTAATTTGGACACTGTGGCTATTTCATCTGGTTTTGATGAGATATATAACTGTGTCATCAGCATAACAATGGAAACTAATCCCATGTCTTCTAATAATGTTCCCTAATGGAAGCATGTATATAGAGAAAAGCAGAGGTCCTAGAACTGATCCTTGAGGGACCCCATAATTAACTGGTAATAAACTGGAGGATTGACCATTTAATTCTACAAAATGGTATCGGTCTGACAGGTAGGATCTAAACCAACTTAAAGCCTGACCATGAACACCTGTGTAATTTTGTAAGCGATCTAGAAGAATGTTGTGGTCTATAGTGTCAAATGCAGCACTAAGGTCAAGTAGAACTAATAGTGACATACAGTTTTGGTCCGAAGCTAAGAACAAGTCGTTTGTAACTTTAACAAGTGCAGTTTCTGTGCTATGATGGGGCCTGAAACCTGACTGAAACTCTTCAAGGATGTTGCTCTCCTCTAAGAAGGAGCTCAGGTGAACAGACACAACCTTTTCAAGTATTTTAGACATAAACAGAAGGTGTGAGATAGGTCTGTAATTTGATAGTTCATTAGGATCTAAGTTAGGTTTTCTGATGAGTGGCCTAATAACTGCCAACTTAAAAGACTTCGGGACGTAACCTAAAGATAACGAGGAGTTAATGATATTAAGAAGAGGCTCACCAGCTTTATGTAACACTTCTTTCAGTAGTTTAGTTGGTATGGGGTCTAGTGAACATATTGTTGATTTAGCTGTAGTAATAAGTTTATCTAACTCTTCATGTCCTGTACTTGTAAAGCTGTGTAAAGCCTTAGGTGAGATTGTGTCACTGGTTGCTCTCATATGTTGAGCGTCACCTATTTTATTCCTGATACTTTCGATTTTATCAGTGAAGAATCTCATAAAGTCCTCACTACTGAAATGTGATGGAATAGTGTGCTCAGATTTCTGTTTTTTTTTTATTATTTATAGATCAGAATTTCAGGTTTGCTTTTCTGATAATTGTCAGGAACACAGACAAACACAGCTGTAAGAATGCAGGTGCATATGGCCTTTTATTTAGGTCCATACAAAACAAACCCAAATACATGAAAAGATGGCAAAACAAAAGATCAATGGCTTGGAAAAAAACAGGGTCGGACAATGAGGCAAGATCAAAATCCAGGTAAGCATTAATGGTACAACAGAAACAGAACACTAAACATATGCATTGCAAACTATATAACACACAAGTGTTTAAATAAATACATAAATCAGAATGTAAATAGAGTTTTTTTTTTAAGGTTGTCAGACTGTCCTCAGCTCGGACATAGCAGAATGCAGAGGATGGAACAGAGAAGCAAGGATTGCTTGCACTCTGACTGTGTCTGTGGCTCAGGGATGAAGACCACCAGGTTAGATTCTATCTGTGGATCTTGAGGACTGTGGCCTCCAGTTTGGACTGTGCTCTGACTTTGTCTGTCACTCAGGAATGAAGGCCACTATGTTGGCCTCTGACTGCAGGAACACCAGCTACTATTCTTCTTTGGGCATCGGGTACAAGAGACTCAAAATAGATTGGGTTCACAGTTTGAACCCAAGGAGCAGGTTATCATCATTTCAGAGATGACAACATAAATAAATAAAAACACACATGGCTGCATAATCAAGGCAGTGAATACACTGAATAAATGCTCACAATGAGCGCTGTAGTACTTCCATTTTTTATCCTCTGATAATTTCATATTGTTTTGGTTCACTGTCACACTAAGGAGAAGACGAAGCATTTCACATACACATTACAGCACAGTGAAATTCTTTTCACAGCAAGAGAACACTCATCTGAGTAATTATCTGGATATTCAGGACCAGGTGAAAACTGGCCCCCTGGTGGTCCTGCTGCACAAACCTGCGCTCACATCTGCACAGCCTGGGGTCAATTTCTGGGCAGGGAACTAACCCAGCCACTGAGGGGTTAATTCTCAGTGCCAGTCCCTAGCGTAGATAAAATGGGAGGGTTGCGTCAGGAATTTTGCCAAATCAAATAGGCAGACTAAATCATCTGAACACAGAGCAGCCAAAAGAACAAGTTGTGGCTGATCTGAAAACTGCTGCAAATGTATCATACTTTAAACTCTGGGTATAAGTGAGAAATATTAAAAAATCAGAGACGAACAGAAAGCCAGGTCCTTGAAAGCTCTATGACGAATGTTCAGGCCATTGGCACACAGCCCAGACTGCACAAAAACAAGCAGCCCAGAGTGCACAAAAACAAGCAGCATAGCCGAGATACAGTAACTAGGGAACAGAAACTCAGTTATGAACTTGAACAGACACTAACTTGGTCCCTCCCACAGTCAGAGGCAGGGTAAGTTTCTGTTTCCTGAGAAGTGAACACTGTGAGGAAGCCAGATCACAGAAACATGTGAAATCCAACATGGTTTCATGAAGAAGAACTTCAGGAATAACCGGACTAACCTTGTTTGATCTAAAAACAAGGATTTTTCCTTTTTTTTTTTTGCAGTGTGGAATGTATTTCAGCAATGTACACAAAGTACCCCTGAAGCTTTTAGAGTAGTTTGTGATGAAACTCTAGGTGGATTCTTGCAACTAAGCACAAGTTCATGGTTAAAAAATAATCAGTCCGGGAGACTTTGATATTGTTATATCGTTTCACTCGCTGATTAGACGGCGTGCAACCAGGACACCTTACTATTAAAAAAAGTAACGGTTACTGTTTAAAGGGATCATCTACAAATCCATAGAAAGTAAGTTGCAATTTATGATGTCATTAAATACATTAAATATGATGTCTTAAATAGAGACTTTAGACAGAACTTACAGTAAGTGAACTCTGATGTCAGAAAAACAGTTATTTACACTTTATACTGTATTTATTCTTTATACTGTCCAGACTTGCATCTTTAAACAATACAATTAATAAAATGTCTTTTAATTCATGTGAGCTGATTTTAAAATTTCATCTGTTCACATTTTCCTATTGGTGATTAAATAACTTCTGACATTTCTATTGCTCTACAGTAAAAGTCGACTACACTGACTATATTACGTAATCAGTTAAAAAAAAAAAAGCCAACATGTGTGATAATGATTATTGAGAATCGTGTGATTTACAATTAACGGCATAAATTGGAGCAAAAATTAGTGATTCCGACAACAGTACCTTAAAATTACACTGTTAACCGAGAGTCTTAATCCAAGAGACTCCTGGATTTCTATGTACTAAAAGTGGATTTGTTGACATTTTCTGTTAAAAACCTTTTTTATGTTTTATTTATAGATCCTATTAGAAGATCCTACTATGAGTAAACCAAAGACATTAAATGAATTGAAGCATCTGAAAAAGTCTGGATTTGGTCAACGTTATCCAAGACACGGCCTCAAGCTGCTTTACTGGTTTGCTAATGACTGTTTGTATTTTGATGAGTACAATAACATGCGGTGGCAGTACGACCCAGAGGAAGGAGATTTTGATTTCCACCTGTTCAGAAACAGAACTGAGAGAAACGGTGAGAAACTCCTGCCTGATGTGGACCTTGACTACTACGAGGTGGGCAATCTGAGCAGACCAGAAGCAGATGACCTGCCAGATTACGTTCTGGAAGATTACAACCAAAACCCTGATCACTGTGAGAGCAACATGGAGCGCATCATATTCAGTGTAGATGATGAGTGTATTGACAGAGTCTATGTGACTGAGCACAGTGATCAGGCAGATTTCAACAAGGAAGCCACCTTTGGCATCAGCAGGGGTCTAATTACGATTATCAGGCGGCTGAGGACTTTAGAGGACTTCCTCGAAAAAACTGGATATTACACAGAAGAAGAGGACTCCAATCAGGAACCTGAGTATTGGCCACCTCAAAATGTCTTTGCTCCGGTTTTTCAAGGTGTGGTCAGACAATTTATTGACCACCAGCAAGTGGATTCTTCTGAATTCTACCCTTATCTGAATTCTGGAGGTTTAGGACCAGTTGTGGAAGAAGACGATGAAGAATCTGATTCCAGTTTTCTGAATTACGAACCTAATAACTGCTGCAAATGTATCATACTTTAAACTCTGTTTATAAATGAGTAATGGTTAAACTCAGACAAAGTGTACAGGTATTAAATTAAACGCAGTGATTTAGTTACTTCTAAGAAAATCTACAGCTGATCTCATCCCTTGTTCTGTCTGTAACCCTTCATATCAGTGGTTTATGTAGTAAGTCCATGCTGTGACACAGTATTAGGCAGCAGGGACGAACACAAGGCCAGGTCCTTATGCCTTATGAAGAATGTTCAGGACCAAAATGAATGAGCCCTGCAGACACACTGCATGTACCTTCAATTCCATTCCAAAGTGAAATATTAATGTTTTTTTTTCATTGTTGTTTAAATTGTTTTGTGAATATTTTTTACAATTGAAATCAGTTTTATTATATAACTTACTCTCTCTATCTCTCTCTTTAATTCATAGATCATTATATCAACACAACAAAAACAATCATTAAATTGTTGAATGGAAATATTTACTTATTAAATAAGAAGAAAATGAAGTCAGATGGTAATAAAGGCTGTTTACTTCTTGGTCATACTTTTTTGGGTCCGAGAAACCTGGAAAGCAGCTTGTGTACATCACAAAATGAAGCAATAAACAAAGTAAAAAGCATCTCAGAACACAGGACAAAGCAGTTCTTAATGCAGATGGGCTACAAGAGAGGAATCTGATTCTACAGTGGACACAGGAACAACAAAACTAGACATCGGCTGGTTTCCATGATAGACTTATAGCTACAGATAAGTGAGTGAAGTTGGAAGTTGGACTGAATTTGAGTTTGGATGGCAGTGAATTTGCTCCATTTTAATGATAACAAGACAGAGATGATGTTGTTTGGCACAAGTGGCTCCTGCAAGAAGTGTATTATCTGTATTTTATGATGTACATCATTTTGTGTTCAACTTTGTCTGTTTTAGAGAGATAATAATAATAATAATAATAATAAGAAGAAGAAGAAGAAGAAGAAGAAGAAATTATTATTATTATTATTATTATTATTATTATTATTATTATTATTATTATTATAAGAGAAATCTTCTTTACCCCACAGCCAGCAGTTATAGCCTACAGCCTGATGTAGATCTCTGATGCCAGTTCACCATCCCACCTCTGAGAATCCAGGATCCTGTTTCGCCACTGCTACAGTTTACATATTGTAGGTTAACCCTAAATAACTTGCTAGTCAGGTGGTATTAGCTGTGGGCCATTGTTGTCTATGTTTCAGGTGACGCCCACAGGCGAAAAAGGGGTTACACAAGCAACATAAACTGCATCATCGTCGGCTTAATTGTCGATGAACACCTCAAAAGAATTCATAAAACCGACGACACCACCATCGACACCACCTACTGCATCAACCAGAGCCTCGACATGATTACCAAACCTCTGACCATAGAAGACTTTCTCCTGAAAATAGGACAGTGAAGATGTGGTAGTTTAGTGGTTAAGGAGTTTGGAAGGTTGTGAGTTCAAATCCCAGGTCCACCAATCTGCCACTCCCGGGCGCCTGAGCAAGGCTCTTAACACTCAATTGCTATGTATAAAATGTAAGTCATGCTTATGGGCATCTTCCAAATGACATAAATGTAAATGTGACGATACCCATTAAAAAAAATAAATAAATTAAAAAAATGTCCAGTCCAACCCATCAAACTCTACTTCCTGTCACTGAAAGTCCTTAGATGAAAATGTATATGATCAATGTCCAATTTATTTCAGGTCTTGTTATTAATTAAACAAACTATGCACGTTACCTCATTCAGAAGTCCTTGTATGAGTTCTAACATCTTCTAGAGATATTAAGTCAAACATTTTATAATGTTAGGATTGAATAACTGAATGGTTGTTGGAAATTCGGGACATTTTGCTAGTATTTCATACACATACTGTACGAATATAATAACACATACAAGCCACTTTATGAAGAACATCTCTGCACCTGCTCCTACATTCATTATTTAAGCAGACAGACAGCAGTGCAGTTTATAATCAAACCACGCAGTGCTACAGTTACAGATTAACACCAGAATGGGGAAAAGGTCATCTTTAGTCAGTCTGATGTGCATCCAGTGAACAGCGGTACTGCAGGTGGAAACATCTCACTCATGTGAGGTCTGGATGAAGACTGGTTCGAGCTGACAGGAAGGCTAATGATCTCAGAGAGCTCTTAATGTAGCTTAAACATTACTAACTAGGAATCTTATCTTCAGACAGATTCAGGACTTCAGATCTCAGAGCAACTCTGAGCAAAAAAATACAACAACTTTTATCTTAGAGAGGAGGCGGGGATTAACCTGTTACTAGGTGACTGTGATTGGTTGTCCAATTAAAAATATAGGAGTGTCTATTATAAACCTATTATAAACCTAAACTTTGTCTCTATGTTAAGATATTTGAGACTATATGATGTAGAGATTATGTTTGTGACCGATTAAATTAGAGATGTTCTAACATCTGTATGTTATAAATGTAAATGTAAATGTAAACATCTCCAACACAGAGCAGAAATGTCATAGAGACAAATTATATCATTTCTGCTGCTGAGGCATCTCAGCTCTGTTTCAGAGATGTTCGAGTTTCACTAAATGACATAATAACAGAATATATATATATATTATACAGTATATATATATATATATATATATATATATATATATATATATATATATATATATATATTATACAGTATATATATATATATATATATATATATATTATGTCTGTGATGTTATCTCTAATGTGATTGGTCACAAAAAATAATCCCTACACAATCTAATCTGTATCATTTTATTAACTTACTATCATTATTAAATATCATATACAACACATTTTCTTCTCTGTCTTCATCATTTTCTCCTCTGATAAAGAAACTCTTAAACCTTTTAAAAGTGCTCCTCATGACTCCTGAGACTTTCTGACCTTATGAGCTTTTAAGTGTTTAGATGCTTTATGAAGAACTTTTATCTTTACTACAATCTTCTCTTTAATTTTAAAAGGAAACCCACATTTATAAGAATTTTCTTAGAATTACGTGACTAGGAAAAACTCTTTACACTGAGAATTTTCATGAATACGAAACCGTGGTGATCAGAAAAGTATCTCAGAACACACAACACATCGGATCTTGTTGCAGTCGGGCTACAAGAGAAGAACCTGAGGCTACAGTGGACACAGGAAAAGCAAAAAATCATATGAACTACCGGTTTTATTGAAAAAATGCTACTTATAAAGTGTAATAGATTTATAATTACAGGTATGATTGTGAAGTTGGAAGTCAGACTGATGAGAGTGTGGAAAAATGATTATGATTTCATTCCATGAGTCAGCAGTGTCGTGAGCCAGTGGCATGCATTCTCAGGACTGATCAAAATCTGTTTCCTGCACATAATCAAGTAAAAAAAAAATCATTATTAATTTGTTCATATTACTGTCTGAATTTCATACAGTCTCCTCTATAAGTATTGGAACAGCAAAGTCGGTTCCTTTGTTTTTGCTTTACACTGAAGACACTTGGATTAGAGATCAAAAGATGAACAAAAGATGATAGATTGTTACTAAACAGAACACTAAACATATGCATTGCAAACTATATAACACACAAGGGTTTAAATAAATACATAAATCAGGATGTAAACAGGGGTTTGGGAAGGTTGTCTGACTGTCCTCAGCTCGGACATAGCAGAATGCAGAGGATGGAACAGAGAAACGAGGATTGTGTCTGTGTCTGTGGCTCAGGGATGAAGACCACAAGGTTGAATTTCTTCGTGGATCTTGAGGACTGTGGCCTCCAGTTTGGACTGTGCTCTGAGTTTGTCTGTCACTCAGGAGTGAAGGCCACTATGTTGGCCTCTGACTGTAGGAACACCAGCTACTATTGTTCTTTGGGCATCGGGTACAAGAGACTCAAAATAGATTGGGCCCAAAGTATGAACCCAAAGAGCAGGTCCTCATCGTTTGAGAGACGACAACATAAATAAATAAAAAACACACATGGCTGCACAAACAAGGCAGCGAATACATTGAATAAATGCTGACATGAGCGCTGTAGACCTTCCATTTTTTATCCTCTGATAATTTCATATTGTTTTGGTTCACTTTCACACTAAGAATTGCAGCAGCAATTGAGGACTCCTACAGGAGAGAGAGAAAGAGATGGTGTAAAGTGGGAAAAACATGGCGGTAGACAACACAGGCGTGCTGGTCGCTCTGCTACTTTATACACTTTTTGTAAAGTCTATATTGCCGGTTGAAAGCTTTCATATTAAGGACACAACTTGTAACATCTTAAACAACTGGTTTGACAAGGAGGCATATTGGCATGAGCATGTGCCAACAAACAAGATCAATGGCGTTTTTGGGCACGGAGAGTTCACCTTGGCTGTTACACTTGCAGCTTCAAAATCGCTACCACCAAAGAAGAAAATGCAAAGAAACATCTTGTAAGAAATCAACAAACAATGCCATGATAATATGCCTTTGCCTACTTTTGTCGGGCTACATCCACCTGTGTCTCTGGTGCGTCTTTGGCGGCAGTGCCCCCGGGCGGTGTCACGTGAATTCCTGCGTCGGGCTGGGATGGATCGGTGGTGTTGGCTCCTGCTCGGATGGTGGGCTGGAGCTTCGCCGTGATTCGCCAAGGGGGCAGCGGTTCGCGGCCGTGGAGAGTGCACAAGCAGCTGCCTTGGTGGTGCTTCTGTGCGGCGCTTGGTTCGAGACTTTGCCGTTGTCCCCGTGCGGACGTCCTGCGGAGACGGGAGTGGCTCCCGTGGGTGTGGGCAGAGGCGGTCATCACGGAGCCGGCGTGGTGAGCACCGCTAACATCCACAAACTCTTTACAGTCAATAAAGCAATACACATGAACCGGAAGTGGAAGGTTGTTCACACTGTAAACAATTCACACATAATCTGGGATCAAAAAGTCAAACCAAAAGTTCTCTTTCACTTGTTAAAGTTACAAATTACTTGTTCTTAGCTTCAGACCAAGACTGTATGTCACTATTAGTTCTACTTGATCTTAGTGCTGCATTCGACACTATAGATCACAACATTCTCCTAGATCGCCTCCAGAATTGCACAGGTATTCATGGACAGGCTTTAAGTTGGTTTAGATCCTACCTGTCTGATCGATACTATTTTGTTGAATTAAATGGTGAATCCTCCAGTTAATCATGGGGTCCCTCAAGGATAAGTTCTAGGACCTCTGCTTTTCTCGATATACATGCTTCCATTAGGGAACATCATTAGAAAACATGGGATTAGTTTCCACTGCTATGCTAACGATACACAGTTATATATCTCATTAAAACCAGATGAAATAGCCAAAGTGTCCAAATTAACTCAATGCCTTGGAGAGATAAAAGACTGGATGAGCTGTAATTTTCTGTTGTTAAACTCTGATAAGACAGAAATACTACTTATAGGTCCAAAAACCAGTACACAGAAACTCTCACAACTTTCACTTAGAGGGATGTACTGTTACTAGTAGCTCAAAAGTTAAAGACCTGGGTGTTATACTAGACAGCAACCTGTCTTTTGAAAATCATATCACCCATACTACAAAAATAGCCTTCTTCCACCTCAGAAATATTGCCAAGCTGAGAAACATCCTGTCTGTATCTGATGCTGAGAAGCTAGTTCATACATTCATGACCTCTAGACTGGACTATTGTAATGCATTACTAGGTGGTTGTCCTGCATCTTTAATAAATAGGTTACAGTTAGTCCAAAATGCAGCTGCCAGAGTTTTCACTAGGAAAAGAAAGTATGACCATATAACCCCAATTTTATCATCTCTACACTGGCTATCTGTTAAGTTTATAATTGATTACAAACTGCTGCTACTGCTGCTGCTTGTATCTAACTAGTCTTCTAACACGTTACAATCCTTCACACTCTGAGATCACAAAACTCAGGACTTCTGGTAGTTCCCAGAATATCAAAGTCCACTAAAGGTGGTAGAGCGTTTTCTTATTTATCTCCCAAACTTTGGAATAGTCTTCCTGATTGTGTTCAGGAAGTGCTCAGACACACTTTCCCAGTTTAAATGTAGATTAAAAACTCATCTCTTTAGTCAGGCGTACACATAATGCATTCCATAATACTGTGCATTATTATATCAGAATTGCAAATTTTATGAACAGCAGATATGTTAATCCCTCTCCATTGCTTCTCTCTTCTACCCATCCCGAGGCATCCAGAAATTATACCAGCCCTGATCATCTTCCGTGCTATGAAGATTTTGGACCAGTGAGATGAGGCCGACCCAGCGAACACGAGCACCGGTCAGAACCGAACGTGACCGGTTACATGAGCACAGAGTGCAGTGCCAAGGAAACTGCATCTTCTGTGCTCCTATTGATGCAGTAGGCAAACTGGTGAGAGTCCAATGTGGATGGCAGAGAGTCCTTCAGGTGTGCCAGGACCAGCTGCTCAAAGCACTTCATGACAATGGGTGTCAGTGGTACAGGGCGGTAGTCGTTCGGGCACGTTGGGCTGGAGTGTTTTGACACTGGCACAATGGAGGTGCATTTAAAGCAAGTAGGAACAGCTGCTTGGGCAAGAGACAGGTTGAAGATGTCCGTGAAGACCCCAGCAAGCTGCACAGCACATGCCCTGAGTACACGTCCAGGGATGTTGCCTGGTCCAGCAACTTTGTATACGCTGATCCGGCTCAGTGCGTTGCAGACATCTGTAGAGGAGAGTGTGATTGGAGGGTGGTCAGCTGAGTTTGAGCTTGGTGGCAGTTTCTCTGTTGTCTCTCTCAAAGCGAGCATAAAAGTCATTAAGCTCGTTCAAGAAGAGGACATCAGTGGCAGTGGGGGTGGAGTGGGGGGATTTGTAATCACTGATGACCTGGATGCCTTGCCACATGCATCGAGGGTCAGAGTTGGAAAAGTGCTCCTCTATCTTCCGCTTGTAGCAGTGCTTGGCCTGTTTGTTGCCCCTCTTCAGGTAAGCTCTGGATGTGTTGTATGCCTGTGTGTCACCTGATCTGAAGGCAGTATTGAGTGCCTTCAAAAGGAGGTGCACCTCTTTGTTCATCCATGGCTTCTGATTTGGGTATGTGATGATCTGTTAGTAGTATTGATGTAATCCAGTACAGAGGAGGTGTAACAATCAATGTCCGTGTGAGTGTCACTGGTGGTCTGAGATGCAAATGTACTCCAATCGGTGTGTTGAAACCTTTCCTGGAGTGTGATATCTGCTTCTGCGGCCAGACCTTGATGGTTCTTACTGATGGCTCTACTCGATTGATGAGGGGTGCGTATTTGGGGGTGAGGAACAAAGAGAGGTGATCTGACTGTCCCAGGTGGGGGAGGGGGGTCGCAACGTAAGCCCCAGCTATGTTTGTGTATACATGATCTAAGGTTTTGTTCCCTCTGGTGTGACAGGAATCATGCTGGTGAAATTTGGGAAGCAATGCCTTTAAGTTTAAGTGATTAAAATCACCCGCAACAATAAACGCAGCTTCTGGATGAACAGTCTGTTGTTTACTGATGGCCGCATAAAGTTCTTTCATAGCAAGCCTAGCATCAGCATCATAGGGAATGTATAAGCTGCAGTTACAATGGTGGAAGTGAACTCCCACGGTAGATAAAATGGTCTGCATTTAACCATGAGAAACTCCAGGTTAGCTGAGCAATGTCTCCCAACAATAACAGAGTTCGTACACCAAGCTTTGTTAATGTAAATGCACAATCCACTGCCTCTGGTCTTACCGCAGCCATCTAGTGTCCTATCCAACTATGAGTGTCGTCCCGCTCGCTCAATAGCGTTGTCAGGAATGCCGCTGTGCAGCCATGTTTCCGTGAAAATCATCACATTGCAATCTCAGGAAGGAGTTGAAGATTGTCAATAAAACTGTCAGAAAGTCGCAAACCAATATCCAAAAGGTCATTTCGGGTGTACGATGTATAGGCACAGCTGCTCTGAACGAACAGACCCGATATAAGCAGCAGAAAGACCACAAAATTGCAGATTCTGGAAAGACCTTGAGCCTTGCGATGTGCTCGCGCCACCATCTTGGTCAGATCCATGTATCTAAAGTTTTTGAAAAACTGGTTGCTAAACAAATCACTAATCATATTAATTGCAGTTCCTTTCCGTTACATTCAATGCAGTTTGGCTTTAGGTCTAATCATTCTACAGAGACAGCAACATGTTATTTTCTGGAAAATGTTAAATCAAATATGGAAAAAGGAAGGACAGTGGGAGCAATTTCTTTGGATTTTCGCAAAGCATTCAATACAGTTAACCATTCAATTTTACTGCACAAACTTCATGCATTTAATTTTTCTTCCAAATTCATTAGCCTCATTAATTCATATCTTTTATCTCGCTCACAAAGCGTACAAATTGACCAATATAATTCTACACCCTTACCATTATCAACTGGTGTTCCACAGGGCTCAATTATAGGTCCAATTCTTTTCAGTATATATAAATTAACGATTTCACATCTTTGTGTAAGAACTGTGACACTTTGATGTATGCAGATGACACAGTTATCTTGGCTTATGGAAAATCTACAGAGGAAGTTGATTTTCCTCAAAACTAACAGAGGCCATGTCATTGATCTTAATCTGGCTTGAGCAATCCTGTCTGCAATTGAACATATCTAAAACAGTTTCTATGTTCTTTTCAAAAAATAAATAATTAAAAAACCTGAAATTTTAAAGGTCATCGCAGAATTTAAATATTTAGGATTATATATAGATTCAAGCCTCAATTTCAAAACTCACATAAAAAAGTTAGTAATAGAATAAAATGTAGTTTATTAAACTTTAGATTCATTAGAGACTTCCTCTCAACAGAAGCTGCTAAATTATATTTCTTTTCCATGATTCTATCCCACATAACATATTGTTTAATAAGCTGGTCTAATTCTACAACAATAAAACCATTAGAAACAGCTTTAAAAAATACTGGACAAAAAAACCATACCACTACCACCATTGTAGTATTCTGAGTAAATATCAGTTACTTACCTGGGATTATCTCATTAAATTCAACATCTGTTTAATTTATAAAATCAGACACGGTTTAGCAACTCCTCCACTATGTGACTTTATACAGTTTAGATCAAGGTAGGATAGGGTAACCAGAGGAGCAGTGAGGGAAGACTGCATTGCCCCTCGGAGAAAAACAGCTTTTGGTCAGGCAGGTCAGCAATGGAATACAGTATCGGAAAACATCAGAGAGTCTTTGTCATTCTTTTCATTCAAAAAGAAGGCAAAAAATGCCTTATAGAGAGCCTAACCTGTGGGCACTAATGCTTTCTGTATGTATTTATATATTTATAGTTATCTTACATGAATTGTATTTGTTAACCATAATGTGTATGTAATTTTATTTTGTGATTTTATTATTGTGATTATTTTTAAGGTTGCCCTTTTTACATCTGGCTGGAGGACTGCCGATGAAAATTAGCACTTTTGAGCTAACTCGGGTACATTTACATTATTGTAAGGTTTATTAATGTACATTGTCCTCTTTTAAATAAAGAAAGAAAGAAAGAAAGAAGAAGAAGCATTTCACGTACACATTACAGCACAGTGAATTTCTTTTCACTGCAAGAGGACACTCATCTGAATAATGGATATTCAGGACCAGGTGAAAACTGGCCCCCTAGTGGCCCATCTGCTCAATCCTGTGCTCTCATCAGCACAATTTCTGAGCAGGGAACTAACCCAGCCACTGAGGGGTTAATTCTCAGTGCCAGTCCCGAGCCCAGATAAAATGGGAGGGTTGCATCAGGAATTTTTTTAAATCAAATAGGCAGACTAGATCATCTGAACACAGAGCAGTTGAGGCTGATCTGAAAACTGCTGCAAATGTATCAGAATTTAAACTCTGGGTATAAATGGGAAATATTAAAAAATCAGAGACGAACAGAAAGCCAGGTCCTTGAAAGCTCTATGAAGAATGTTCATGCCATTGGCAAACAGCCCAGACTGCACAAAAAAGCAGCCCAGAGTGCACAAAAACAAGCAGCATAGCCGAGATACAGTAACTAGGGAACAGAAACTCAGTTATGAACTTGAACAGACACTAACTTGGTCCCTCCCTCAGTCAGAGGCAGGGTAAGTTTCTGTTTCCTGAGAAGTGAACACTGTGAGGAAGGCAGATCACAGAAACATGTGAAATCCAACATGGTTTCATGAAGAAGAAGTTCAGGAATAACCAGACTAACCTTGTTTGATATAAAAACAAGGATTTTCCTTTTTTTGCAGTGTGGAATGTATTTCAGCAATGTACACAAAGTACCCCTGAAGCTTTTAGAGCAGTTTGCGATGAAACTCTAGGTGGATTCTTGCAACTAAGCACAAGTGCATGGTTGGAAAATAATCAGTCCTAGGGACACTGATATTGTTATAGACTTAAATACAGCTTTCGCTCTCCTGAACTCTCATTTCACTCGCTGAATAGACGGCACTCTGAGCCACCCAGGACATCTAACTCTAAAAGAAAGTAACGGTTACTGTTTAAAGGGGTCATCTTAGAAAGTACTGTAAGTTGCAATTTATGATGTCAACTCATTTTTGGTTAACATTACAAATCATGATGTTTTATTAAATATTACTATCATTTAATATAATACTAAATAGCATTTGCGAGAGAACTTACAGTAAGTGATCTCTGATCTCAGAAAAACAGTGATTTACATTTTATATTTATCCTTTATACTGTCCAAACTGTCCTCTAATGTTCACAATTCTTTTTTTTTTCCTATTGGTGATTCAATAACTTCTGACATTTCTATTGTTCTACAGTAAAAGTCCACTACACTGACTACATTACATAATCAGTTAAAAAAAGCAACATATGTGATAATCATTATTAAAAATCATGTGATTTACAATTAACGTAAATCAAATGGAGCAAAAAAAATGAGTGATTCAAACAACAATACCTTAAAATTACACAGAAATGTTTTATTTATAGATCCTATTAGAAGATCCTACTATGAATAAAGCAAAGACATTAAATGAATCGAAGCATCTGAAAAAGTCTGGATTTGGTCAACGTTATCCAAGACACGGCCTCAAGCTGCTTTACTGGTTTGCTAATGAATGTTTGTATTTTGATGACTACAATAACATGCGCTGGCAGTACGACCCAGAGGAAGGAGATTTTGATTTCCACCTGTTCAGAAACAGAACTGAGAGAAACGGTGAGAAACTCCTGCCTGATGTGGACCTTGAGGTGGGCAATCTGAGCAGACCAGAAGCAGACGACCTGCCAGATTACGTTCTGGAAGATTACAACCAAAACCCTGATCACTGTGAGAGCAACATGGAGCGCATCATATTCAGCGTTGATGATGAGTGTATTGACAGAGTCTATGTGACTGAGCACAGTGATCAGGCAGATTTCAACAAGGAAGCCACCTTTGGCATCAGCAGGGGTCTGATTACGATTATCAGGCGGCTGAGGACTTTAGAGGACTTCCTCGAAAAAAACTGGATATTACACAGAAGAAGAGGACTCCGATCAGGAACCTGAGTATTGGTCACCTCAAGATGTCTTTGCTCCGGTTTTTCAAGTTGTGTGGTCAGACAATTGAGTGACCACCAGCAAGTGGATTCTTCTGAATTCTACCCTCATCTGAATTCTGGAGGTTTAGGACCTGTCGTGGAAGAAGACGATGAAGAATCTGATTCCAGTTTTTTGAATTACGAACCTAATAACTGCTGCAAATGTATCATACTTTAAACTCGGTTATAAATTAGAAATTAGAAACTCAGACAAAGTGTAAAGGTATTAAATTAAACGCAGTGATTTCGATTAGTTATAAGAAAATCTACAGCTGATCTCATCCCTTGTTCTGTCTGTAACCCTTCATATCAGTGGTTTATGTAGTAAGTCAATGCTGTGATACAATATTAGGCAGCAGGGATGAACACAAGGCCAGGTCCTTATGCCTTATGAAGAATGTTCAGGACAAAAAATGAATGAGCCCTGCAGACACACTGCTAATGTACCTTCAATTCCATTCCAAAGGGAAATATTAATGTTTTTTTTTCTTTCTGTTGATATTTCTCTGATCTGTACATTACACATTGTTGTTTAAATTTTTTGTGAATATTTTTTACATTTGAAATCAGTTTTATTATATAACTTACTCTCTCAATCTCTATGATGAATGATAACAAGACAGAGGTGATCTTTGGCCCAAGTGGCTCCTGTAAGCCCCCCTGTTGACCTGGGTCCATTGGCATCCTATGTTAGACCTGTGATAACTAATTTAGGCTTTAAAATGGATGTTTATCTTAAAATGGATAGACAAAGTAGTGCAGTGGTGAAGTCCAGCTTTTTTCACCTAAGGCGCCTGGCAAAAATAAAACCTCTTGTGTCCAGACAACAATTTAAGACGGTAATCCATGCTTTTATTACATCTGGCTGGATTACTGTCCACGTTCGCTTAGGTCAGCTGATCAAATGCTTCTTGACACCAAAAGGTTAAAGAGGAAGCTTAGAGAACACAGAGCCTCCTTTGGTGTTGCTCCTCTGGTACGGAACAACTTGTCTCTGCACATCAGACCAGCTCCCACTGTCTCCATGTTTAAAAACCGGTTAAAAACGTATTTCTATTCCCTGGTTTTTGCTTAATTCTGAGTTATTATTGTTATTATTTAATTTTGTTACTTTTTAATTATTTTATTATCTGTATTTTATGATGTACAGCATTTTGTAAAGTATTATTATTATTATTATTATTATTATTATTATTATTATTATTATTATTATTATTATTATTATTATTATTATTATTATTATTATACCATAAATCTTCTTTACCCCACAGCCAACAGTTAAAGCCTACAGCCTGATGTAGATCTTCTCGAATATCAAGTTGGCAATCTGAGCAGCGCAGAAGCAAACAATCTGACTAATTATCTCTGGTGTGATTATGACAATATAAGTGTAAGCACCAGTAAAGTAGGGGTATGGAAAACAGTTTTGAGTTTTGTCAATTTAGGGTGTAGTGGCAACACACCCTAAATTGATGGACCTTACAACACATACACTGTTTTGCACACTTTTCTGCTGTTTCTGCACATACTGTCCAACATTTCAGCTGTTTTTGCACATATTGTACAATATCTCAGCCATTACACACATACGATACAATATTTCAGTCATTTACTGTTTTTTGCACAACTCTATATATTATCCAAAGGACCTGCTGCTAAAAACTGTGTTCATTCTAATGTTACTGCACGAAATATTGTTTGAACATACAGTATTTACACCGGTCTGTCAGTGTTGTTTCTGTTACTGTTTATTGTCTTTTGTGTATTGAATTTTTTGTACTTTTTGTATTGTCTTGTAACTTTATGTCTGCACTATTTTTTGTCCTGCACTGTATTTTGTCCTGCACTGCCTTGTTTGTCTTGTCCTGCACTGTTTGCACCAGGTTGCACAGTCACTTTATGTGGCTAAGACTACTTACTACTTAAGACTACTCCTTAGCCCTGTCTTTGTTTTATGTAGCACCTTGATGCTGGAGAAACGTTGTCTCATTTCGCTGTGTACTGCAACAGCTATATATGGTTGAAATGACAATAAAAGCTTCTTGACTTGACTTGACTTGACTTGACTTGACACACACACACACAAAATTTAGGACATTGTACTGTTAGTGTATTTTCATGTTCTGGTGATATACATCACACACTGCTCACTACCAGTAAGTGTAGTTATCACCAATGGAGGCACCGCACTACTGAATATTAATCGAGTTTCTTTGTTAGCCACCTCAAATACTATTGTAATTCTACCTAAGTACAAGGAGATCCAGAATCCAGGATCCTGCTGCGCCACTGCTATACATATTGTAGGTTAACCCTAAATAACTAGCTAGTCAGGTGGTATTAGCTGCGGGCCATTGTTGTCTATGTTTCAGGTGACGCCTACAGGTGAAAAAGGGGTTACATAAACAACATAAACTGCAACATCATCGGCTTAATCGTCGAGGAACGCCTCAAAAGAATCCATAAAACTGACGACACCACCATCGACACCACCTACTGCATCAACCAGAGCCTCGTCATGATTATCAAACCTCTGACCAGAGAAGACTTTCTCCTGAAAATAGGACACTGAAGATGTGGTAGTTTAGTGGTTAAGGAGTTTTGAAGGTTGTGAGTTCAAATCCCAGGTCCACCAATCTGCCACTCCCGGGCCCCTGAACAAGGCTCTTAACACTCAATTGCTATGTATAAAATGTAAGTCATGCTTAAGGGAGTCTTCCAAATGACATAAATGTAAATGTGATGATACCCATTTAAAAAAAATAATTAAATAAGTAAAATAAAAAAATAAAAAATAAAAAATCCAACCCCTAAAACTTCCTGTCACTGAAATGCCTTAGATGAAAATGTACTGTATATAATCAATGTCCAATTTATTTCAGGTCTTGTTATTACAGGTTTTTTCAGTTGCTAACAAGCTTTGTTCAATACCGAAACCACATTTTCAAAACTCTTCACACAGTCTGCATTACCAGCATGAATGTTGGCCAAACAGTTAATCTCACCTACAAAACTCACTCAGACCAACAAACACTGGCAACAATTCTCATAAAGAAAACATTCATTCCAAGTTGAATCCAGCTTCATTCACAACACACTTACCTAAAAAACACTAACAACAGGAAGCATTAAATAATTGATGAACTTTTCTTTTTAAAGTTTCAATGATTTTCCACATAAATCAGTTCTTCGAATAGAATACTGTAGCACAATTTCACTTTATTGAAATCATTTGTAACACGAATGAATCAGAAATTAATCTTTTTTTTTATATGAATATAGTGCTTGAAAATTATAACCAAAAGGTGAAAAAAGAGGGAAAAAACTCCAGGGCTGCAATATAATAAATATAATATAATAATATAATAATAAAAAAAAGAATAAATAATTACTGTAATCTGTAGTTGTTCATTATAGTACATTACAGTGATGGTTCTAGTCTGCTCTCTCTCTTGCATTTGGCCACAAGTTCTCATCAACATCATCTTCCACCTCCATGCAGATAAAAACTCCTCTATGGGGTTTAAGAAAGGGGAGTATGGAGGCAGATATACTGTAATACTGACATCCTGGGATGTGCTGCACACCACTCTGTGACCGGCCATGACTGAGGTGCCCTTGAGCAAGGCGCCGAACCCCCCAACTGCTCCCCAGGCAACGCAGCATAAAAGGCTGCCCACTGCTCCATGTGTGTTCATGGTGTGTGTGTTCACTACTGTGTGTGTGCACTTTGGATGAGTTAAACGCAGAGAACAAATTCTGATTGGGGTCACCGTACTTACAGTAGCTGTACAGTATGTCACCTCACTTTCACTTTCACTTTCACTTTCACATTAGAGAGTGTCAACAGGAAGCAAAAATATAACCCCAACATTTCCTAGAGGGACCGCTTAAAGCGGAACACAGTATAAGAGGTTGGTGGACATTCTGCACGAATATTACAGTTGAAGACTTCAAGCAACGAATGAAATATAGAGGTGAGTAAAGTTATTAATATGTTGTATTTGTATTAAATGCATTACAGAAGTAATGTATATGTAAATGTATAACATTAGATCAGCTAATCTCAACCTGGCTGTTTGTTAGTTTGTACAAGTTTGAAAATGAAATATATGATAAACAAACTCATGGTTCTGAGTGTTTTTACTCAGTAAACGAGTCGTAACATTAATTAGTTAGTTATCTAGCAAGTCAGTTATTTTCAGTAAATTAATTAAGCTCCTTGGTTCCCATTGCTTTTGCTCTATAGTTCTGTGTGTGCATTTGACCACAAGTTCTCATCAACATCATCTTCCACCTCCATGCAGATAAAAACTCCTCCATGGGGTTTAAGAAAGGTGAGTATGGAGGCAGATATACTGTAATACTGACATCCTGGGATGTGCCGCAAACCACTCTGTGACTGCAGCAGAGTGGAGGAATGCCACATTATCCCACACAACAATGAAGGAAGAGGAGTTTGATGCCCTTTGGCTTCTCTTCTCTGCTGACACAAGTGGAATATGTAGGTCATTTAGAAACTAAATGAGCCTCTCTGTGTTGTAGGGGCCAATGAGTGGTTTGTGTAACAGCAAACCTTCACTGGACATTGCTGCACACATCGTGATATTAGCTCCCCTGCGTCATGTTTTTGCCAAGTTGAATCCAGCTTCATCCACAAAGATCGTTTGGGGCAAGTCGTGGCCTAATGGTTAGAGAGTCTGACTCGTAATCCCAAGGTTGTGGGTTCGAGTCTCGAGCTGGCCATGAATGAGGTGCTCTTGAGCAAGGCACACTGTTCCCCAGGCAACGCAGCATAAAAGGCAGCCCACTGCTCCGTGTGTGTGCACTTTGGATGGGTTAAATGCAGAGAACGAATTCTGAGTATGGGTTCCATCTCCATTACCCTCTAAATTGCAGACAGTAATTGACATTATCCTTATTATGCATCAATGTGTATGTACCCTGTTTGGTTACTGAACAGACATCTTACCTGGACATACTGATTTCAGAGTTCTCAAGTTTTCTCAAGAATTGAACAACTGAACGGTGGTCGGAAATTCGGGACATTTTGCTAGTATATCATACACATACTGTACGAATATAATAAAAACATATACAGTACAAGCCACTTTATGAAGAACATCTCTGCACCTGCTCCTACATTCATTATTTAAGCAGACAGACAGCAGTGCAGCTTCTAATCAAACCACACAGTGCTACAGTACAGTTACAGATTAACACCAGAATGGGGAAAAGGTCATCTTTACTCAGTCTGATGAGCATTCGGTGAACAGCGGTACTGCAGGTGGAAACATCTGACTCATGTGAGGTCTGGATGAAGACTGGTTCGAGCTGACAGGAAGGCTAATGATCTCAGAGAGCTCTTAATGTAGCTTAAACATTACTAACTCGGAATCTTATCTTCAGAGAGATTCAGGACTTCAGATATCAGAGCAATTCTGAGCAAAAAAAATACAACAACTTTTATCTTTTAGAGAAGAGGGGGGCTTAACCTGTTACTAGGTATGAAACATTCTGTAGAAGGCGATGATTGGTTGTCCAATTAAAAATATAGGTGTGCTTATAGGAGGAAATCTGATCTATTATAAACCTTAATTTTGTCTCTATTATTATATTTGAGACTATATGGTGTAGGGATTACGTTCGTGACCGATCATATTAGAGATGTTCTAACATCTGTATGTTATAAATGTACTAAATGTAATGTAATGTAAATGTAAATGTAAACATCTCTGACACAGAGCAGAAATGTCAAATTATATCATTTCTGCTGCTGAGGCATTTCAGCTCTGTTTCAGAGATGTTCGAGTTTCACTAAATGACATAATGACAGAATAGGGCATGTGGTAGCCTAGTGGTTATGGCGTTGGATTACTGATCAAAAGGTCATTAGGTCTGTGATGTTATGTCTAATTACAAAGGTCTCAAACTCACGGCCCGCATGACGATAGTTTGTGGCCCCCGTCTCAATATGAAAGTTTAATGTTAGTGCAGCCCGCAAGTTTGATATGTACAGAATGGCACTTTACAGTGTTGAATGTAGAGCTGAACGATCCTACCAATCACGGTGAGGTATATGGCCCTCGGGGGCGGGACATCGCCAGGGCTTGATGCAAGCAGAGAAACATTTCTCAATGAGTGAAAGTTACAGCATCAGCGTTGCCAAGGACTGTTTTCTTCCGTGCCTGGCAGGCTGCCTCGTTTCTATTGGGCACACGCAGACATTCGTCCCAGTGCGCTGCATTCACAACACTTCAAAAAAAAAGTTTTTTTAGTATATAAAATGTCCTTCAGACATTTTCTCCTTTTAAAAGTCCTCCTCATGACTCCTGACACTTTTTGACCTTATGAGCTGTTTTAAGTGTTAATATGCTTTATGAAGAACTTTTATCTTTACTACAATAATTTCTCTTTCATTTTAAGAGGAAACCCACATACGAATTTATAATAATTTTACACTTAGAATTTTCATGAAACAACCGTGGTGATCAGATAAGTATCTCAGAACACACAACACATCGGATCTCGGAGCAGTCGGGCTACAAGAGAAGAACCTGAGGCCACAGTGGACAATGTCTGCAGGAGTGTCACCTTTTGCATATGATTTGCTTCGATCAGGGAAATTAGGCGGCTCTTTTTCTCCTCTCACAAAGAGATGACACACAGAGCTTTATCCTGGAGCTCGAACCTTTTGATTATCTGATTATTTTGATTATTACAAAAAATCGTTTATAATTCATTAAAAAAAAAAAAAAAAAAAAAAAAAAAAAAGGTAAGCAACGAATTAGACACTTTATTATTTTATTTCGGTCTTGCTCTTTTTAGTTTTAGTGAATAATTTACAACTCTCAAGTAGCTTTATGTCTATTTTTCCAAGAATGACGTTTTAATATTTAATATTTTTTAATATTATAAACACTCTAAATCTCTTTACAACCGAGCACGAAGATCAGACAAATTACAGCTCGGACGCCGCATCGGCCAGTGCGAAGAATTCAACACTTCCAAGTATTAGCTACGACTTTATGGTAGTTTATAAATATTGATTTGAATTTTATTGTATTATATAACATTCAACATCAATACAAGCTTTATGTTCTCAGTTTATGCTATGTTGTTAGCCCTGAAAAAAATAAAAAGGCGGGAAATTTCTACCAATTGAAATATTTAAAATGGGTCCAGAACTAAATAGCATTGTGATGCAATGAGTCTGGTGAGTGTCTTGACTTCAGGTTTAACTCTGCACCTTTTCCTTATGAAGCAACTAGTCAGACATGTCGTTTCAGTGAAGTCTTAAAACCATATTCCATGCTTGATATATTTGTTCAATGGTCAAATAAACTCCATAGCCAAAAGTTTGTGCATCCCTGACCGTCACACTCATATGTGCTTGAAACAAATCTCCAGAATTATTCCCTGATATATTCCCTCTTCTCTTCTCTTCTCTTCTCTTCTCTTCTCTTCTCTTCTCTTCTCTTCTCTTCTCTTCTCTTCTCTTCTCTTCTCTCCCAGCAAAAAAAAAAACCAAAAACACTTCCTCAAAGTTAGACAGATGAATTAATTAGAACACCCAGTTAGTCCTGAAAGACAAGTTACAGTGAGATTATCACTATCTCTTCACCCACATTGCTCACTCTTTCGTGTTGCTCAGCAGAAACAAGCCGTCTAACAGGACACGCAGCACAAGGTACAGTACGTCTCGATATACTGTATACTGACCCTGACAGACAGAATCTAACTTTTAACCCGATGATGCTACTGTCCCTGTCTGTCTTTTAGTCTTCCTTTCTTTCATTAATACACTTTCGTTTCATCTCTTCTTTTTAATTTTTTTTCATATACGATGGTGCTGTGGATTTCTGGCAATAATCCAAACTACAGCTTTCGTATTTATACATTAGTATCGTTTCTATAGTAACAGCTTGAAGGAGTCATCAGTGTCAGTCGGAGGTAAAGCAGCAAGAGGGAGAGAAAAAAAAAGGCTGGCGAGGAAATGATTATAACTTAGAACAGTTTATAGATTATAATTTTATATTCTTGCATATGATTATCGTAAACTTCATTTTCATTTAAGGAACAAGGAATCATTAATCTCCAATTGTTCAGCTGAACGTAGAGAGTCTGTGTTACTAAGCAACCTCGGATTAGACCCTCCCACTTTGGCACCGGGATGGATCATTTTCTGTTTTTGCAACGCTCAGCATGAGGAAGTGCGACCAGAAATACCAGCGAACATAAAACCTGAAGGTAACTTAATGCATAGTGTTTATTTTTCCCGGGGTCATTGTGTAATGCGTCTACATTTATCAGCAGTTTACTGTGTCCTGTGATGCTTTAGAATGAATTCTGAAATATAAACTCATCATCAGGTTTTTCCCCATCAGACTGTTTGAAGCAGAGGGATAAATATGAAGTGTTAACAGGTAATCTTAAATTATATATTTATTTTTATTAACATAGATATGATATGTACTTTACAGCCTTTACGATGAATTGGTTTTATTTTACTGACAACAAGTAAGATGTTGAAAGACAATCAGGAAATAACCTGTAAGTGTGTGTGTGTGTGTGTGTGTGTGTGTGTGTGTGTGTGTGTGTGTGTGTGTGTGTGTGTGTGTGGTAAGCTAAAGTGCAATAATTGAATTAAGACAGAACGGACTCTCTTGTGTTGTAATCTGTCCCTTGTGGGAACGTAGCAAGCGCTTCTCTCGTACAGCTGTGGGCGTGGCCTGTCTACATATTTTTTTTTATAATTTCTTATGGAGAAAAATTAATGAATCCATGAGATACTTAATTGAGCACATAAGATGTTAATGAGTTTGCATGGGAAGTAGCCTAGCATCTGCTCTACTTACACATCACTGTACGTGTTCATAATTTTATCCATAACGTCACACTGCAGTTACATTAAATTGTCAGAAAGTGCTGGACTTAGCACTGATATCATCTTAGGGGCAGTGGTGACTCAACTGGTTAAGACTCTGGGTTGTTGATCGGGGGATCAGGGTTCAATGCCCACTGCTGGGCCCTTGAGCAAGGCCCTCAACCCTCCCTGCTCCAGCGGCCCTGTATCATAGCTGCCCCTGCACTCTGACCCCAAACTCCTCAGTTGGGGTATGTGAAGCTAGTCCAAAATCAGTGTTTTTGCTCAAATTCTGTAATATGTGTGTAACTCCAGGCACAATGTCATTAATAAACTCTCAACTCTAAATATGTACCTTAGTGTAGAAATTCTGTCTTTTAACAAATATGTCCAATATATATTTTTTAGACCATCATCGGAGTCACCATGAACACACTAAGTTTAATAGATGACCTGGAACAGTCAAGATTCGGTCAACCTCCTCCAAGACACGGCCTCAAGCTGCTCTACTGGTTTGCTACAGATTGTCTCACGTTTGACCAAAACAATGTTATGCAGTCGTGTTGTGATCCACAGAATGGACAATTTGGTTTCCACATATTCGAGAACAAATACGAAAGAAACTTTGGAAAACTTCTGCCTAATGTGGCTTTACCCTACTATGAAGTTGGTAACCTAGGCAAAGCAGGAGCGTACCGATTGCCCTGCTACGTCCGAAAGGATTACACACGCTTACCAGATGACAGCAACATGGACCGCATCATAGTCAGCTTTAACAAAAACGATAACAGTTTTGACAGAGTATTCGTGACGCAGCACAGGGATCTGTCAAATTTTAACAAACTCTTCACCTACAACATCAGCAAGGGCCTTATTATGATGATCAGGAATTTGACCTCAGAGGAATTTCTCCTGAAAACTGGCTATTTGAAACAGCAACCAAACCAATTCCCCTGTTCATTTTCTGAAGAACTGAATAAACAACAACCCCCATGTCCTGCTCTACCAATAACCTCCATCTGTAGTCCACTTCAAGACGTTTGTCCTGAGAGCAAATCACCTTGGAACTTGATGATGAATAATATAGTAGAACATCACAAAACTCCACCAGAAACCTCTATTTGCATTGTAGCTAGTACGTCGTCTACAAACCAAGACATTTACGGTGAAACTGAATCAACATCCAATTTAATGAATAATGCACAAAGACACCATGAAGCTTCACTAACATCCTCCATGTGCAGTCCATCAAACACGACTTCAACAACCCAAGACTTTCACTGGGAGGTCAAATCTCTTAACTTGATGAATAACAATACACAAGAACACCATGAAGCTCCACCAACACCTTCCTTCTACAATCCAGCACATACATCTTCTATGACCCTGGACATTCTCCTGGAGGTTGAATCTCCTGAAATCTCGGTGAAGAATCATACACAAGAACACCATGAAGCTCCACCAACACACTCCATCTGCACTCCAGCTACTTCTACGACTCCAAACGTTCACACTGAGACCGAATCACCTCCCGTCTTCACAAATACTAATCCACAAATACACACAAATGGTGCAGAGAGTCAACTAAACAATGTTGTACAGAAATCTCCATCTAGCGATATCCCTGTAACCTCGTCCTGCACGCCAACCAGCACTTCTTCAAAGGACCAAGACACAGAAAACGAATCATTTCCTTTTTTACAATTCACCTCTTTCTTCTGGGGATTTTATCTCCTTTCCCTTTTTTTCTTTTTTTATTTCTTTTGGAGCAATGTTACACAGATATGTATAACTGTCCTTTTTGTATCATCTTTGGTCCCGTGGCAAAAGCGTAAAAGAGGAGAGCAACGAGAGGAAATGAGATATGAGGAAAAAAACAGCAACTCACAGAAAGCCAAGATGAAGAAGACAGGCAAAAGGAAGAAAAAAGGAAACAATACAAAAATGCTTGCTTTTACTACGAGGACACTAAAAGTCATGTCTTCGAAAATCCAAAACACTGATATCGACTCATCTCCTTTTTCACAATTCACCTCTTTCTTCTGGGGCTTTTATCTCCTTTCTCTTTTTTCTTTTTTTTATTTCTTTTGGGGGTATGTTGCAAGGATATTTATGATTGTCGTTTTTGTAGCCTCGTGTCGTTGGCAAATTAGGAAAATTTTCAGAGAGAGAGAGAGAGAGAGAGAGAGAGAGAGAAAGAGAGAGAGAGAGAGAGAGAGAGATATGCATGCAGTGACAATTAGTAACTAGAGGATTAAGAACCATTATTAATTAAGGATGAGCATAATTAACAAATTATGTGTTCAGTGTGAAAGGACAAATGACTCGTCTCAGTGTACTCTAAGCGGCGTGAACACGAATCCTAAATGATTCTTTTTAGGGTGCACGGACCTACCAAGGAGACTCCTCCAGTCTTTTGTAGGAACTTGGGTGATGGGATGAGAGAAGGGTCTGAGATGGCTGGGAATCGAGAACGCGCCACATGTCATGTGGTGCAGACTGATGTTCAGACATCATGTTCTTGGCTTCTGACCAACAATAACGAATGTTTACTATAATGGACCAAGAAGCTAGAACGATTCCCTTCCATACGACTCTTTACAGGTTGTACTTTGGGATCTGTATTGGGTTTTACAGTATATTGTATTAACTGAGTTGCTGGTCATAGAGAAAGTGTGATGGTGTATAAAATTTTACCAGTTATACCATGATGTATTAACAGTTTGTTGTTTTATGTTTTTACAGTGGAACAACAATGGGTTTGGTGTCGGTTAAAACCATCGAATTTTTCAGTAATGAGGAAGGGGCGGGTTCTGAGGGGCAGGTTGTGAAAAGCCACACGACTCAACAATTCTGCTGAAATGATAATAATTCTATGATAATAATGATGTAAGGCTGAGTTGCTGAGATGTTCTACAATTATGGTTCAGCTCAGAGGAGGAGCAGTATTCAGGAATTTAGGTCAGGGTTGCCAGATTTAGCTAGTTCAAAATACACCATGGACACTAAGATTGTATTCTCTAGGAATTTACTGGAAAAATTTCTAATAAAGTCTAGAGAGTGTGTCCGTGATGTCCAGAACAATTTCTGGTTAAAGATATACACGATAGCTCAATGGTATCAATGTAAAATATGCAAAATAAAGGAAATGTTTAAATAATGAGAAATCTTGTATTTTGCATGTGTAAATTATGAATTTAGCTGGATGTCCATCAGGTCACCCTGGTTCTTGGTGACCGCACAACCATTTTTAGCTTCTCGGACTGGACATGATAAATCCTACTTTGAGTTTAAACCCTTGTTTCATGAACCCAACATTACAAAGACAAACGGAATCTGTAATGAGTTTTTGATGAAGCATTTGAGTTGATGAAAATGAATAAAGAAATCAGACCACATCCATAAAATAGTTACTAACATTAATAATTAACACATGAAATGTCTGCAGTGGTTCCTGTCTACAGCACTATGTAAAATAAACTTGTCTGTTTAATATCTGTTGGGTTTTAAACTAATCCCCAATAACAGGTCATGTTCAGCTTCTGACACAAAGAGACACAATTTCCCACAATCCACCATTACAAACTCGGTCACATGACTCCAGAGTACTGACTCAACATTTCCTCTTTAAATCACCCAGGCATTCATCAAACCATTTCAGACCTTCATTGGAATTTTTTCTTAACCACGCCCACCAGCAGAAATGAGCCGCTTGTCTCCGCCCCTTTTCCTTAAAAGGGAACTTGTAATAGAGATGATATTACACTACAGATGAGTAGGTGATGATGGTTTGAAGGAAGAGGAAGACTTCCAGCAAACCTCTCTATAACCCCAGGAATGACTGAATAAATGAATGAATGAATGAATGAATGAATGAATGAATGAATGAATGATACTTGATA